>NC_056747.1:287679503-287752003 GCF_019279795.1 Protopterus annectens | reverse complement strand
GGCCTGTTTGTGTTTTAGTACTGGACCTTCATTGAGCACAGGCTGAGGACCTACTTGGCATCCTTGTTGTCTTTACCTGTGTCATTTAGGCACAAACCAGGACTAATCCCTTCCCCTTGGTGACTGCCATGAGCACTTCAGGTCTCATTAGGGCCTTTGGTGCCATCCATTAGTTTGTGCATGTGCCCACCCATTTGTAATGAGGGCTATTGTTACTGTTTTGGTAGTGCCAAGCCTACTACCCTGGTTTCTGCTGCTCTCCATTTCTTGTAGGCCTCCACTTAATATGTGGCAAATACAGGTAACTGGAATCACCACCACTCTCTCCTAGTAGGATGGACAAGCCAGTGTCAACCGCCAAGTCAAATTTGCCCCTTACCTGTCTCTTTCAGTAACTAACTTGGGTTGTCTGGGTCATAGAAGGGGCTTTATCCCTGTAGACCACAGAGCCTGGCATTTCCATCACAAAATTTTAGTTGTTTGCAGAATACTAAAAATGTGCATAAAATATTTCACAACAAAGGAGATTTTGAATGGAACTGTATAGTAGTATTGGGTCTATATCATATGAACGAATCGCACAAATTGCGAACGCTTATAATATCGAACGTACCTGACCTTGAACTTCATATTGTGGGGGGCTGTGCCCCCCTCTGCTAAATATATATTCCAACTCTGAGATTACACTACAGTGAGGAAAGGGCAAATATCCCATTCTTCACTGTACCACCATCTCAGAAAAAGCACTTTGAGGTCTGGTACGCTCGATATTATGAGCGTTCTCAATTTGTGCGATTCGCTCATATGATATAGACCCTTAGTATTCCTCATGCATAATGGAAAACAACATAGAAATGAGGCAATAAACTCTAGCCTAAACAACTTAAGAAGCTGTTCAGAGAAACTGTTGAAAAGAATTTGATGGAGATTTTAATAAAAGATTGAGAGACATTAGGAATACCAGAAAGGCAACCTTGTCCCTGTGGCCCAAACTCATAATCTTCCCTGGCTGTCTACAGATTTCTGGATGTTTTGGTTAGTGGAATGGATTTAAGGTTTTAGTCAAATGCTGCAATTTTAAGCAGGACATTTGATATGGTCTAACATAGTGCACTGCTAGAGAAATAGTATAAACTCGTATTAACCCCCCCCCCCCATAAATAACTGGAATGTAGTATAGTTGAAGGGCAGGAAGTTTCAGACATGAGCAGGAGAACAGTATGACTCATTGAAAGACTTAGTAAGGAGCATCATCTAATGGTCTGTTTACAAATGCTCTTCCAGTTTATAAAGGCATGAGTGTTACCAGATTTACATATAGGTTCATAGGAGTGTACTAAGCCAATGGCCCTGGAGCCTTTACAAGCCTAGCCCAAAAGATTCCGTGGCAACATGCTGCCTGACATTATTTCCTAGTGCCTCTGTCCTGCAGGGCCACTGAGATGATCCCCGGGGTGAATTTCTATTTCCCATCCACTAGTGAAGAGGGCCAGTGAGGTGCTTTGCTTGACGTGTAAGGGAAGTCTGTTCTGTAGCATGTGCAGTCTCTGGGTTAGGAACATGTCCCTCCAACAAGTTCTATTGATCGGTGGTAATGAGGTTGATGTCTCTGGCTCGTGTGGCACAGAGGGATTGGGATTTCTTTAGATGTAGCATATCTAACAGTGCTGGGTCTGACATGACTTTGTAGGTCAAGCAGAGATCGCCTCTAAGTAGGCGATATGATACCGAGAAAAGTTGGAGTCTTTTTAGTCTTTCCACATAGGGCAAATGTTTAAGGCCTAGGGTCCTCTTAATGAGGTATTTTTGTCGTCGTTCTAGTTGCTGCATATGTCTAGTGAGGTACATGCCAAATGGGGCATTGTACTCGATAATTGGTTTAATGAGGGACGACTACAGAGAGACAATGACCTCTTTCTTCCTGGAGGCAAAACCTTTTGTAATGAGATGTGCCACATAGAAGGATTTTCTGACCACAGTGGCGATGTGATTATCAAAGGATAGGTTGCTGTCCAGTTGTGTTCCCAGATCTCTTATGACACCTTCGGTGTTCAGTGGACTACCATTGATGTGGTAGTTCATGGGTATCATGTTCTTCCCAAAAGGAATGATGATGCATTTTTTGGCATTGAGCTTAAGGCCATGGTTCTGACACCAGTCATTGGTGTCCATGAGGCCCTTCTATAGAATGTCAACAACATTTGAGGAGTTAATAATGGCTCCCAGTTTGCAGTCGTCTGCAAAATTGGTCAGCCAGAGTCACTTGGTTTTGGTCTGGACTTCAGAAAAGTAGATGCCAAACAGGAGAGGACCCAGGACTGATCCCTGTGGGACTTCACTCATGACTGGTCGGTAGTCTGATTTGGAGTCGGCTACTTTCACTGTGTGAGTTCTGTCAGTAATCTGGTCGGTAGTCTTATTTGGAGTCCGCTACTTTCACTGTGTCATTTCTATCAGTAATCCAGTTTGCAACCCACCTTGTGACGTATGGGTTTATGCCTAACTTGGTGAGTTTATCTATGATTCCTGAGTAAGGAATTGTGTTGAAGGCCTTGGCCAGATCGAGGTAGGCTATGTGAACTACCTTGCCATCGTCCACACCTTTGGTGACAGACTCGAAGTCCACCAGGTTGAGCAGACAAGATCTACCCTTAACAAATCCAAACTGCGTGGGGTCTAGAATATGGAGATTCCCTATGTCCTTATTTATTAGGTCCATGATGATGCATTTCATAGCCTTACATACCAGACTTGTCAGGCTAATGTGGCGGTAGTTCCCAGGGTCCATAGTCGCACTCCCTTCGTGGAGTGGGATGACTGTAGCAGTGCGCCATTCGGTGGGGACAAAGCCTGAAATGAGGTTGCGATTGAACAGGGCACACAGGTGTGGTGCCAGTTAATTTTGTAATTCATGTAGAACACAGACCAGGATGTTGTCAGGTCCCATGGAAGCTGTATTCTTGGCCTTGGACAGTGCGATTGTAACCTGTGCAGCTGTAATATTGGGTACTTAGGCATTCCTCGAGTATTCTGATTGGCCCTTTAGGGGTGAGAGTGGGGTGAAGTTGGATCTGAATCTGTCAGCCAGTATACTGGCAGTGTCTGTTGGCTCAGTATAGGAGTTACCATTGTGTAATAGCTCCAAGCAGATCGAGCATTGCCTTGTAGATTTTTGACATAACTGTAGAAGGCCTTGTGGTTGTCCTTAGTATCTGTTGCAATTTTGCTTTCGTAGCTAGCTTGAGAGGATTTGATGAGGGTTTTCCAGTCTTGGGACTTCATCGTTCTGCAACAATTTCTTCCTTCTGCTGCAGAGTTTGTTTATGGCAGGGGACCACCAGATTGGCTTCCTTTTTTTTTTTTTTTTTTAGAGGAGAGCATCTTGGTTCTATTGGGAATGGCCTGCTCCATGCATTTATGTACGTGGTCATACAGTGCATTGGAGTATCATTCAGCAGTCCTGCTTTTATTCTCCATTTGCATGGGCATTGTTAAGTTAGCCACCTCAGTTTTTAGAAGCCCAAAGTTGGCTTTGGAAAAGTTTTTTTTACAGTGGTTTCCTTGGCGGGGGGTATGGGTGGGATGTGGATATCCATGGTGACTAGCTTGTAGTCAGATCTGTCCAAGGAAGAGTTGACAATTGGTGTAGAGGAATGGTCGGCCATATTAGTAATAACCAGGTCGAGGATGTTGCTACCTCTAGTGGGGGTAAGAATGAGCTGGTCCAGGGCATTGGAATTGATGAATTCAAGGAAATGTTGAGCAAGTGTGTTGGTATTTGAGTAGTTTTCCCATTTAATGGAGGGGTAGTTAGTCACCCAGTATGAGGATGTTTGCTTGGACCGTAATATTTCCCAGGGGATTTAGGAATGTGGAGTGGGTGTCTTAGGGCATGGTGGGGGATTTATAGCAGCCAACAACCTGGATTGCAGTCTTGCCCCAGTGTTAGTTGTACCTGGAGTATCTCTGATGCGTCATGTTGAGCTTCTAGCCTGGAGGTGTACATATCCTTTATGAATATGGAGACGCTACTGCCTTTAGGGCTTCGGTCTGCATTTTGGGGCCAAAAGGTATGGTATGAATTATAGCCTGGTAGTGCAGGAGTGCTTTCATGTGCCTTCAACCGGGTCTCCAGTACTGCACAAATGTCGATGTTCTCTATTTTAAGGATCACTTCAAACAGGTGCATTTTGAGATTTAGACTTCTAATGCTGAGTAGGACAACCCTCAGATTACATTTGCTTGTAGCTGTTACCAAATTACTAAAATTATGCAAGAGAAACATCAGAGGGAAAAAAAATGAACAAACCTTTGACTAGTACTTTAAAGTAGTTAAAACAGAAAGCAAGTGTAGTTGTCATCGGCCTGCAAATCTACTAGTCACTTTTTATGGCAATTGATGAGAGTGGAAGAGCTACCCTGTCTTTGACTGTGGGTCAACAAACTGAATTTCAGTAATCGTGTGGTCTTTTGCAAACAAGCCTTTAATTTGGCTACTGTATCCTGAAATTTCTTAGATCTCATGCTGCTTGTATATTTATGACCATCTGCACACAGTTGGTTTGTGTATATAGTACTTATTTGGAGCCTGTATATGTATCACATAACCCTACCCATAGTACTATTAACTCCCCAAATTCCTCTCTGATCACATGCTGGAGCTCTGATCCCCTGTAGACTTGAGCATCTGAAAGGGTACTTTTAACTGTAAAATCTTACTTGATAGATTTTCTTTTCTTACCAATGTATGACTGACATTGTCTTTTTACCCATGTTCTATATCTTATTGTGAGATTGTGACTCACTGCAATAAAACGAACACTAGGACCCAGAAGCGTACTTTTACACGCAGGTCAGTGTTTGACGCATAATGATGCTAGCAAACAGTATGCTGCCAACTGTGTGAATAGAGTTTTTGGGATCGGGTTTTTTGTATACGATAAACCCAATTATCAGGGATTTTTTATGGGTTGAGGCTATACGACAGGCTGATGCTTCATTAGTGAAGTAAGCCGGTAAGATATTTAGTATAAATATGATAGACATTATATTCCGTTGATCGGAATATTAGGGACTCTTAATGGTCATAAATATGTTACTTTTATGTGTATTTGTTATTTATGAGTGTTGAAGTGCCCATAGGGGATTACTAATGTGATAGGATGTTGTGTTTATTGAGTAATGTGAATTATTTGTTTTTAAATATTCATGATTCGTTGTTTCAGATAAAGCGTTTTTTAAGCAATGCAAACATGAGTCAATGTTGTGTTCTGTTACTAAGCTACAATGGAGCGTTTGTAATGTATCACTAATTAATTTAATGTGTTTGACCAATTGATGCATAGATTAACAATTATACTAATGAGCCCGCCAAAATATTTTGTATTTAAAAGTGAGTGAATTCATGTGATTGTATCTGATGAAGCGTAGCTTGTACTACGTGAAAGCGCTTATTCTACATTTTACAATAAACGGTTTTCGTTTTTATGGTATTGTCTACTGGAACTTTTTTACGTTGGAGAGACTTTAATTACTTTGAAGGTATTCTTCGTGGTGTTTGCTCTCACTCTTGCATCTATTCTGCTGTTTGTTTTTGGTGAGAGCGCCTTTGGCAGAGAGTTGTGCTCTTCGTCTGTAATGTTCTATATCTTCTTTTACCTGGAGTGTTTTTATTAATTCTTGTTATATTACTATGCTCAGCATACATTATGTAACCTATTTTGTGTATTATGCTGGATGTCCTCTATTTGTATAAATTGATGTTGGAGCTTTTCTCCCCGGGCCTCCGCTGAAAATGGACCTGGTCCAGTCGGAATTTCCCGGTTAACAAATGTAAAATAAATAAACTGTATAGTGTTATGTGTAAACAGAGTAGAGTGTGCATACAGTCGAGGTTCACCAAGAAAATTCTAGGCATCACACGTATGCCTTAACAGGAAGGGTTAAAATCTCTGATTTTGTATAAGCTGAGATATTGAAGACTCTCTTGGGAGATTTGTTATTCTAATGTAACAGTATTTAAGGAATTGTACAGTATTGTTGTGTAAGTAAACTTACCATAGTAGGTGTTTGAATGATCACTGCTGCAGTAACCTTAGCTATATGGGTTGTATCCTGCCAAGGATTTAACAGCTGGGCAGTTTTCAAAGTTTCAGGGTGTCTTTCACACATCTAAACTGTCAGGCACCTCCAGCTGAGTTGACTAAGACAAGTGTGGGAGCAAAGCCCTTCAGACATTTCCCGCAAACAGAGAGAGGGAGGCTGATCCCTGAAAGGACAATGTAAGGAAGAACAAAAAATAACCACACTCTGGCATAAAGAACACACTAAAACACAAGAATGATGGAGGGACGGAGCGGCTACTGCAGCAGTGATCATTCGAACATCTAGTGTTATCGTAAGTTTGCTTACACATCTGTTCTACAGTAGCCTTAGCTGTATCGATAGATTACCATAGCTTAGTACATTTGAGAGCTGGAAGGAGAAGAGTCCAGGAGCCCTGCTGTGTAGACCTAGAGAAGGAGTCAAGCTTATAGTGCTTTGTAAGAGTATGTACAGAGGACCAAGTTGCAGCTTCTAGCATCCAGCCCTTTCCAAAAAGCCATAAATGAAGCCAAGGCCATGTGGGCTTTGACCTTTCCTAGAATAGTCTTGCTTTGGACACAACCATTTGGAGGTAGTCTGTTTTGACAGTTTTTCTCTTCTTCTTGCCTTCACAAGAAGTGAACAATTGATCTGAAGATCTGAAAGATTTAGTTCTGGCAAGATGGTACCCGAGTTGTCTGTGGTCATCCAATATATGAAGTATCCCTTCTCCTTTATTTTGGGTGCAGGAAAGAAAACTGGGAGATGGTTAGTTTAGCTTAACTCATTCACTCCGGAGCAGCTCAGAAAATGCTGCCTGCTTAATTCCACCATAGGAACGACAGTGCAGCCTGAGCTAATTTTCAGATAATTGATTTGTAATACCATACAGAAAACGAATGTTCATAACTCCTTTAACCATAACAGCTAGACTACAAATGTAAATGTGAAAGTTGTAAAGTAGACACTGACCTATCCAACAGTGTAAATGTTGATAGTGCATATGTAAGTCATTATTAAATATTTGACAAGGAATGCAGATATTATGCATATGTTTTACCTTTTTGGTAAAACAAATCACAATATCTTGGTGAAAGTACCATGTAGACCCACGCAATTTGTAATTAATTTGTTTGTAAAAATGTCGGCCTTAGAATGATACCTTAACCATTACTGTGTGATTCTCCTTTTGTGAGATATTCAAAGAAATATGATTAATATTATATTTCTCATAAATGATAAATAAAGCATAATATCTCCTCACTTGTAACAGAGACTACACAGTGTACAAGTTGTGTGGCTCAATGTCAGCTTCAAAATGATGCATCATGTTGTCTTCACCATGCTCACTTGCAAACGATATGGGCATAGTAATGAGAAATATGGTAAATGTATAATTTTCGTAATCCTTCAAGACTAAACAAACTGTGATATCTGTACATGTGTACAGCATACAGACACAGTTCATTTACCATGTTTAAGAAGTGATACTTTCTTCAAAATGAGGTATTACTTAGCACGTTGACATCTTTCCTTAGCAAAGCCATTTATTAAAATATGAAAAAATATCAATTTTCATAACCTTAGTCCTAAAAAACTGTGATATCAATAGATGTGTACAGCATACAGACAGTTCTTTTATCATGTTGTAAGGAGCAATACTGTCTTCAAACTGAGGTTTTACTTAGCATGTTGTCATCTTCCCTAGCAAAATTATTTATCAAAATATGAAAAAAAATCGTAATTTATCTGTATGCGTGTACAGCATACAGACACCGTCCTTTTACCATGTTGTATGTGCTAATACTGTCTTCAAAATGAGGTATTACTTCTGGCCCAGAAATTGTAGTTTATTGTCCGTTTGGGCATTTTTTCCATCCCTTTCTGGTTTAAAAGCCCTTGTTTGTGCACCCGTGCAGTGGCGCTCAGCTGAGGTAAACTATTACCGGTGCCAGAAAGTCTGCTCTTCAGTTTTCCCCTTAGAATGAATGTGCTTGTTTTTTTAATTCTTGCACTTCAATTAACTTAATCAGCTAGCACTTTAACAGGCTTTTTTAGCATTTATTGTAGCACACTTTGGTGCTGTCAGCACTAGGTGTTCCTACGCAGTAACAGCACCAGTACTTATTAGTTATGACCACCCTTCCTGGTATGATTACAGGGCAATTTCCTGTGCTTTCACCTGCTAACCTGGTACACTTGGGCATTCTGAGACAGTGTTGCAACTGCCTAATGTACACAGACAACCCTCTCCTCTCACCTGCCAACACTCATACCTATGAGAGATGCACTTATATCACCAAACTGGAAGCAGTGCATGCTCCATCCAAGACTGGACTAGCTGGTCAAGAGGATTAGGTCAGCATCTGCAATTCACTACATAGAACACACAGCCCTCCAAAACACCAACCATCACAACCCACACATAGAAACACAAACCATACACCCACCTTCGCGGAGGCTCTCAATAAAAATGTAACCAAACAGAGACACCCCCCCAAGACAGTAACGTACTCGACCACAACACAATACCAACCCCAAAACACATAGCTCACCACCACAGTATGCCCCTCAACCCAAGCCCTTAAGGCAAAACACTTTGCCCAATGTACTAATCATATGAGACTCAATTGTGAGGCACACTGATGTCCCACTCACTAGGTTGAACAATGAGAAGGTGACAGTCAGTTGTCTATCAGGTGCCAGGATCCGCCACATAACACATGCACTCAGGTCACTCCACAACAAGTACAAATATGACTTGATCATTGTCCATGTGGGTGTGAATGACCTGAGATGTACCTCCCTGGACTACTTTAAAAGAGATGTGATGGAACTCTTGGATTATGTGGCCCAGGCAGGTATAACCCTAGCCCTAAGCAGTATTCTACCATCACCCAGAATACCACAGTATGAGCAGAAAATGATTGACTACAACAATTGGCTAATTTTCTGGTGTCATTCTGAGGGGATCCAGTATCTGTCTGCCTGGGACAACATGATTGACAGAGTTTGATGCTTTGCCAGAGATGGCCTGCATCTCTCACCCCTGGGATTCTGGGTACTGGCTAAGGCTCTTGCCACTCCTATAGTGCCTTTTTTAGGCAGTGTTCCAAAGACCAAAATTCCAACGTAACAGCTACAAACAAATCCAATCCGAGGGTCATGCTGCTCAGTGCTAGAAGTCTAAATCTCAAGATGCACTCGCTCGAAGCTCTCCTCAAAATGAAGAATGTCAACATCTGTGCTGTAATGGAGACATGGTTTAGAGAGGCAGAAAGCACCCCTGTGCTTCCAGGCTACAACTCATTCCATACCTTTTGACTTCAGAATACAGCCGGAAGCTCCAAAGGCAGTGGTGTCTCCATATTCTTAAATGTTACGCACACCTCTGGACTGGTATACCAGCATAATGCATCTGAGATACTTCAGGTACAATTAACACTGGGTAAGATGGCGATACAAGTCATAGCCTGATACAGAACCCCAAACATGTCCCTACACTCTCACTCCAAGTTCCTAAGCACCCTGGAATCTATCAAGGTCCAACCCAATTCTCTCATACTGGGTGACTTCAACTACTTTGCCATTAACTGGGAAAACTATTCAAGTACCAATGTACAGGCCCAACTCTTTCTGGAATTTATCAATTCCAATGTCCTGGAGCAGGTCATTCTGACCCCCACTAGGGGAAGCAACATCCTTGACCTGGTTATCACCAACATGGGAGACCGTTGCTCCACACCTGTAGTCAATTCCTCAGTGGTTAAATCTGACCACATACTGATAACCATGGAAATCTCTATCTCAACTACACCCCCTGCTAAAGTGACCACCGTGAAAAACTTCTGTAAAGCTGACTTGGGCTCCTAAAAACAGAGGTGGCTAATTTATCGCCAGCCATGCCAATGGAAAATAGCTGCATGACTGCCGAATCATACACCAATGCACTGTACGAGCATGTACACAAATGCATGGACCTTGCCATACCAAGTAGAACCAAGATCCTCCCCTCCAAAAAAAGGAAGCCAATCTGGTGGTCCCCAGCCATCAATAAACTCTACAATAGAAGGAAGAAACTGTTCCAGAAAAAAATTAAGTCACAAGACTGGACACCTCCCTTATCAGACTCACCAAAAAGCTGAGATCCCGTATCAAATTATCTAAAGCCAGCTATGAAGGCAGAATTGCGGCTGACACCAAAAACCGCCAGAAAGCCTTCTATAACTACATCAAAAACCTCAAAGGCAATACCCAGATTTGCTTTGAGTTATTGCACAATGGCACCTCCTGTACTGAGCCAACAGATATAGCCAACATACTGGCTGACAGTTTCAGTGCCAACCCCCCCCCCCCCCAAGGGCCATATCACAATACCAGAAGAAAGTCTGATACCCACCATTTCTGTGGCAGAGGTAAAAACTGCATTGTCCAAAGCCAAGAATACAGCATCCATGGGACCTGATAATATCCCTGGCTGTATCCTACATGAGCTACAAAACAAACTGGCACCACATGTGTGTGCCCTGTTCAGTCAGAGCCTTACCTCAGGCTATGTCCCTAATGAACGGTGCACTGCTACAGTCATCCCACTCCATAAAGGGGGAGCAACTACAGACCCTGGGAACTATCGCTCTATTAGCCTGACTAGTTTGGTATGCAAAGCTATGGAGCGCATCATCATGGACCTGCTTAACAAAGATATAGGCAATCTCCAAACTCTTGACCCCACACAGTTTGGCTTTGTCAAGGGGAAATCCTGCCTGCTGAACCTGGTTGACTTCTTCAAGGCAGTCACCAAGGTTGTGGATGAAGGTAAAGCAGTGCATACAGCCTACCTCGACCTGGCCAAGGCCTTTGATACCATTCCCCACTCGGGTATCATTGATAAACTCTCCAAACTAGGCATCAGTCCTTACATCACTGGATGGGTTGCAAATTGGCTAGACAGGAGTCAGAGTGAAAGTTGCGGATTCCAAGTCAGACTGTAGACCAGTCATGAGTGGAGTCCCACAGGGCTCGGTCCTGGGCCCTCTCCTGTTTGGCATCTACTTCTCAGAAGTCCAGGCAAACACAGAAGGACTTTGGCTGACCAAGTTCACTGATGACTGCAAGCTAGGAGTCATTATCAACTCCCCAAGTGATGCAGACATCTACAAAAGGGCCTCCCTGAGACCAATGACTGGTGTGGGAACCATGGCCTGAAGCTTAACACCAAAAATGCATTATCATCCCCTTTGGAAAAAACTCATTTCCCATGAATTACCACATTGATGGGAGCCTACTGAACACTGAAGGGGGCCATAAGAGATCTGAGCACCCAGGTCGGCCGCCACCTCACCTTTGACCAGCACATTGCTACTGTGGTCAGAAAGTCCTTATACGTGGCACATCTTCTAACCAAAGGTTTTGCATCCAGGAAGAAAGAGATCACCATCCCTCTCTACTCATCCCTCATTAGACCAATCATTGAATATAATACCCCTTTGGAATGTACCTGACCAGACACCTACAATAGCTTTAGAGGCCACAAAAGTACCTCTCAAAAAAGGATCCTAGGCCTTAAACACATGTCCTACATGGACAGACTCAAGAAACTATAGCTGTTCTCAGTCTCTTATCGTCTTCTTAGAGGTGATCTCTGCTTGACTTACAAAACCATGTCTGACCTAGCCCTACTTGAAATACTACACCTAAAGAAATCCCAATCCCCCGCACCACACGCTCCAGAGATCACAACCTCATTACCACAATTAACAGAACATACTTGAGGGACAGGTTCATTTCCCAAAGACTGCCCATACTCTGGAATAAGCTTCCCATTCATGTCAAGCAGAGCACCTCGTTGGCCCTCTTCAAAGAAATCTTGATGAGTGGATGGGTTCACTGCAGGGATCATTCCAATTGCCCTACTGGATAGGGGCACTATGAACGAAGATCAGGTGGCACAGTGCCTGGGCAAATTTTTTGGGCTAGGCTTGTAAAGGCTCCAGGGCCATTTGCCTAGTACACACCATTGAACCTATGTTGACATGTTCCCTAACCGAGTTATTTACCAAAATATGAAAAAAAATCTCATAATTTCCATAACCCAAGTCCTAAACAAAGTGTGATATCTGTACATGCTTACAGCCAAATGTGATAACGACGTCTAGTTATGTGAATAACCGTGGCAGCTGCTGAGAGTTTTAACTGACAAGTGAAAATGACCGAGTGTTATACTGTAACTGCAGTTATTGTTAAAATGTGATAATGACCTGAATTTCACTACTGCAAGGTTCTGCATGTTCAGACAAAGGTGATGATTGCTGCACAAAACCTGTTGAGTAGGCTTTCATTATATCCCTGGTGCAGATGTTATGTAACATGGACTCATTACCATCTGTTAGGAGAAGACCAGAGTAATTCACTAAAAGCAGTATAACAATTGTATATTACTGCACCCTTCCTCCCGGGTTTCTATCATGTAGTCGAACTTTTACAAGTTCGAACCACATATGGTTGAGACCATACGTTCAAATTTGTAAAAGTTTGAGTGTTTGAATGGAAATCTCCGTAAGCAGAGGTTTCCATTCACTTCAATGTGGTCAGTCTCAGAGTTGGTATATTTAAGTAGTGGGGTGCATGGGGGGTGAAGGGGGCTTGCCCCCTTACTTAAAACAAGTTTTTGTTTTGTGCGTTGTGTTGTTATTTTTTTTTAGATACTCAAAGTTCTGTAACTTCGAACATAATGGTTCGACCATTAGGTGTTCAGAGTTACGGAACTTCGACTGTCTAATATAGACCCTTTCTCCCACCTAAATTCTACACATGACAGAGGCCGTGAATATTACCCAAAATATGTGGTTGGTCCATGCTGGTACTACTGTGCAATGAATAACATTTATCTCACTGAGCCAACCGCTGAGTAGAATCAGAAACAGAAATACCAAAGTCAGAAATATTTAAATTATCTGGTTCATCCATGTAAGAATTACTCTAAAAGTAGTATTTCATTTTATCTCTCCTAACTATCCCTGTGGTTAGAATAAGATACCAAAATGGAAAAGTCAGAAATATTGTCCAAAATATCTGGTTGAGCAATGCCAAAAAGCAATAACAAAATATATCTCACTAAGCCTTTCATGCCTCCCAAACATGTTTTGACTACGTGCTCAATACTGTTTCTCGACCTAAATGTTGTAGCACACTCTTGTGTCTATAAATAAATCTGTTTTATCATCTCCTCGTATCTGAATATATGTTTTGTTCATGTCTTATGAACATGTCGTACGTGATCCTAATCACCTGGGCTGTGCATGTAAATGGTCCATTAAGATCAGTGTAGTAGCTCGGTAAACATAAAGCAAATAAAATGGCAAAATGGATTGTCCAATTATGCAAAAGGTTTCCCCTTACACTAATGAATTATTTTCCCCAGTTGCCCTTCAGTTGTCTGCGTTGTGTATGTACAAGCATCAAAATGACACAATAAACTATTTTGCCCAGCGGTCATGTCAGCAGTCTGACCATGTATGCACAAGCACTTCCCTGATACACAGTGAATTATTTCCACAAGCAACATCTTCCTTAGTATATCCAGGTGTATACACGCACCAAAATTAAACATTCCCCTAAGCGACCCCTTTCAGTAAAATGTTGAGGTGTGCACGATCACCACAGTGAAACAATTCCCCAAATGACCTCTCAGTAACACTTCCTATTATGTGCAGCCACCAAATAAAGCATTCACCCAAGCGACCCCTTCAGTAAAATGTTGAGGTATGCACAATCACCAAATTGAAACACTTCCCACACGACCCCTCAGTAACACTTCCCAGTATGTGCAACCACTAAAATGAAGCATTTACCCAAGCAACCCCTTCAATAAAATGTTGATATATATTCCTGGTGCAGGTGTAAGACTGAGGCATTACCATCTGTTAGGAAAAGACCAGAGTAAGTCAGTAATAGTAGTACAACACCTTTCCAAACATCTGCAGCAGTTGGAGAGACCATAAAATGTTCCTTACAAATAAAATTCAGGGTCTTCAAGATCTGTCTTATGCAGACAGGCTGAAGTCATTGTCATTTTACTCTTTGTCATACCAACTGCTCAGAGGTGACCTATGCCTTGTATATAGAGCAATCTCTGACCCAGCTTTAGTGGAAATGCTGCACATTCGCACGTCAAATGGCACATGGATCACTCGCTCAAAGGACCTTAACCTGGTATGTGACATCAACAAAACTTGCTGGAGCGACAGATTTGTCTCTCAGAGTTTGCCCCACCTTTGGAACAAGCTTACTATTCATGTTAAACAAAGCCCCTCATTGGCCCTATTTAAGTGTAATTTGGACAATTGGATGGGTAACTGGGAATTCACCCCAGGGGTTCCACCTGTGTCACTCTTGGACGGGGACAATAGGTGATTGATTTTAGTGTGCACTTGAACCAGACACCCTTGGGAACACAGGTTGAACTTGCTAGGCTTGTATGGGCCCTGAGGCCTTCTAGTAACCTCCTATGAACAGAGACCAGTGGCAACTACTTTGAAGGACTGCAGAAAAACAGTGCTAAACACAGAAAAGCATAGGTACACACACACACACACACACACACACACACACACACACACACACACACACACACACACACACACACACACACCAGTTACTGGAAAAGAGTATGAAATCAGTTTCAGTGGTGCTGTAATATACAGCTCAGTTCAAGCTCCTGTACATTGTGAAGTACATTCAAACTCATTCAAAACAAGGACAATACATAAATAAAACCCAGACAGTGATTGCAACAAACTTAGTATAGCACAGCACAGCACAATTAAGTATAGGTCCACACAACTAAACTTCTTATAAACTAGGCAAACACCCTTCTAAAAGAGAAAAGCACCAGTCTGCATGCAATACAGGGGCAATAGACAGTGTTAGCAACAAGGACACCTGATGCATGTTCCAGGTCCATAGAATTTTTATTTTTAGTTTGTTGTTAGCTCCAGAGATCGAGACCATGGTAACAGTGGGAAGAGCCACGTTGAAAGATTCAAGGAGCTCAACACTGGTGTGTATGTGTGTGTGTGTGTGTGTGGGGGGGGGGGGGGTTGAGCTACACTTGTCAGCCATGCATCAGTAGCAAATACATTTTCCATATCTTCGTGGTACAGTCTACTCCATAATAAATGCTCAAAATGCACTTTCGTTTGCCTTGGATCTTTTTATGTTTATACAGTAGTCTCTCTGTCTCTCTCTCTCTCTCTCATATTCTTTATTTACAAATCTTTTTTCCCAGTCATCACATTTCCCCACAAAACCTTATGTTTTACTGACAAAATCAGTAAAATAAGACTTCACATTTAATTTCTCGTGCATATTTAACACAACAAAAGATGCACAGGAATTGTTAGTTTTATCTATCCCTTCTTACACACAATCCCTATTTTTATTGGATTCAGTCCAGACCTCAGACAAAAAAAAAAAAAAAAAATGAAATAACCCAAGAATGAATACATTCAACAAATATATCATGGCATGCATGACGCTTTTGTTACTATTTCTCTAACCTTTTCTAGTCTCTTCCCTGCCTTTCATAATGTACTCTTTTGTGCCAGACTTGACTCCGAAAATCTCGTGTTTTAGCTGTAAGATATATTCCTAATATATTTCTTGTGTCACCAAAGCCTTTACTTTTTTCTTTATTCAGCTGTAATGATCTACTATGTCACATGCCCTTTCTGCTGTCCTGTCTTTTACTTGAACCCGTATACATATAAATAAAAGCCCACTCAGAGGACAGCATATCAAGTCTTATTTCCACTCCAAAATGATCATTACTAACCTTACACTTTTTTGTTATACATTTTCAGATTAGTTACTGAACTTCTCTCTAATACTGTACTTCCACAAGCCCCACTGTAATCTTTGGTGATCGACCCCATGTAATGTTTTTTTTTTTTTTACATTTTGTCGCTTTTGTGCTGTAACTCTACAGCTATAATCGCAAATACAATACCAGAACTGACTGCAATACCACACAATCGGCAGATTGCGTGTGGGATACCTTCCTCAGCTTTTTTGCTAAAGGTAACACATAAACAGATTTTGCATCACTGAAAACAATGCCACATCAAGAGCTGTATGTGGAAATAAGTGTTTACACAGCGCTATGCAAGCCAGCATCGCGAGTTCTGCTCTGAAACATCAGTGTATGACATAAACCTTAAACTTTTATTTCCAAACTCAGGTACAATAACAAAAATAATTGGGGACAACATTTTCTGATTATAGCTGTGAATGGCCATTCTGAAATTGTGACTCGAGGATAATGACAAAGAAGGCATTACTCCGAACGGGATTTCCTGATTCTGTGACAACTTTAACTGCTGCTGCCAGAGATTGCCATCATTCCTCACTCTCGATCTCTCTCACAAACATACACACACACACCTTTTCATTTTCATTAATTTTATTTTACATTTGCTAAACATCAAGTGTAAAATAAAGGCTCCATCGATCTCGCTGTTTACTGTCTATCATACACACATACATAGTCTCCTCTGCTTTTACACACACACCCACACAAACAAAGTCTACTTTCATTCACACATTCACTCACACATGCAAACAGAAACATAACCACTTGTGTACACATACATAAACACACAAATGAATGCCCGGTACTGCAACTGAACTGCAGGTTACACTAATCCCTACAAAATAATGTCAAAAATGTGCTTACCTGAAAATTTGCTTGCACTGACATTATTTCTGTCTGCCCTTTGGCTGCCTTGGGATTTACAGTTAGCTTGAATGCTGAATCCTCTGGGGTTGCAAAATGCTTTGGTAGGACGTTGGTCTGGAGAGATCACGCTCACACTAAATATGTAATGGTTTGCTGTGAAGAGGGATCCTGTAGCAGGCTCTGTGTAGTATATGTCTTCTCTAAAGAGAAAGGGAGCAATGCTGCTACAGGAATCCCTGTTTATTATGGCCAAGCAAAGAATTGTGAAGAGTGGAGGCAGAGATGTTATGCATGTGGCCATCACTGCATGAATCTGATTGGTTGTGACTGGGGGCTAAAATCTTTGATTATTTTCTGAAACCTGTAATTGAATTTATAGATTTAGACCATTTAGACTCATTTTTTATCTACTGCAGGTGAAGGAAAGAAGAAAGGG
Organism: Protopterus annectens; assembly: GCF_019279795.1. Classification (NCBI taxonomy): domain Eukaryota; kingdom Metazoa; phylum Chordata; order Ceratodontiformes; family Protopteridae; genus Protopterus; species Protopterus annectens. The sequence goes on along the minus strand of NC_056747.1, from coordinate 287,734,748 downwards.
AGTGTACATTTGTCCCTGGGACAACTCTGTACATTAAAATACAATGCTGACAAAATTGGCTAGCTGTGAGAGATTACAGCCGCAGAAAGCCGATTTTCAACTCCACTGTGAAAATAAAGTTGAGAAGGTACTTAACAAAGTTCAGGTACCTTTTCAATTTAGTTTTCAGCAGTGGAGTTCAGCTGTGCTTGTAACCATAGTCTTGCTACCAGACGGCACTCTGGTGTAATGTACAAGGATAGTTATCACCTCAGGAAGCGCTCGGATGTAACCTTAGATGTGCCCTGTGACGGTGATGAGTTAAAGTACATTCTGATACTACTTTAGGCATAAAATAATTAGTTTTCAAAGAAACCTTGACTGGCTGGGGAAAATAGGGTTGACTTGTCATAAGACCTTAAAACTCTGTCTTCTTGCAGAGTTCAGAGCAATCAGTAAAAATATTTTTCATGTTAAGAACTTCAAGTCAGCCAGGTTAGCTGGTTCAAATGGAGGAAGTGTTAGCTTCTGTAACACAAAATTAAGATCCCAAGGAGAGGCCTCTGATTTTCTTGGACACCTGTCATATAAAACCCCTTTCAAAAACATTTTGACATGAGAATACGTTGAATGAGGAGGATCCATGAGCAAAAATGCTGAAATGGCTGATAAGTGAAACTTGATAGAGGAGTAAGAAAGGCCATAGGGCAGTAACTCTCACAAATAATGTAAAACCAGACAATAACTAGCCCTGAGTAGGTGCTAGTTATGTTGTCGGCATCAACTAGAAAACCTTTTTCATTTGCTAATATATGACTTTCTAGTAGCAGATTTCTTGCCTCCATTAGTACCTGAGGCACATCCTCCGTAAACAGGTGCCTGAAAGGAATTAAGACCCTATCATTCAGGCAGTCAGTTGAAGTTGATTGGTGCTGGGATGTATCAAACACCTCTGTTCTTGTGTGAGTAGATCCATTCTGTGAGGAAGCTTGTGGTAATTTCCCATGGCCATTTATAAAAGAAGAATGAACAGTGGTTGCCTGGGCCAGAAAGGAGTCAACACAGTGATCTTGAGAGAGTCCTTGTGAATCTACAGAAGTACCCTGGAAAGGGCAGAAAAGTGTACAGGAACATTCCTGACCAAGGAAAAGAAAAGAACTCTGTTTTCCAGGCCTTGTTGCATGGAGTCCTGAAGCTGAATCTTGATAGCTGATTTTTCAGAGAGGATGCAAAGAGTCCTACTAGAGGAACTCACTGCAGATGGAGCAAGTTTTGAAAGACACCCAAACTAGTTTCCGTTATGAGGGGTCTGCCCGTGTCATGCTCAATATGTCTGCTAAACAATTTGCTCTGATGGAATGTAGGATGCCTGTAGAGTGAGATTGTACTGTGAAGCTAAATCCCAAACTAATATCGGTAGCCCTTCAAAGGGGCATGATCTGGTTCCCCCTTGCTTATTGATGTACCACATGACAATGGTATTGCCTATAGCAACTTGAAGATGTCCTGGGGTCCAAAGATGAGTCAGAAAGTTGACCACCTTAATCAGGGCAAGCACCTTTTTTTATATTTCGGTGCTTGTGTCTGTCCTTGGAGTGCCACACACCTTGCAATTTTCTCTCTCATGAAACTGCTCCCAAAACAGTGGTGACTGCTTTGGAACTGGGAGGTGAAGGGGATAAGTGATTTCTCTTGTATCAAACCCAGCACTGGGCCTGGAAAGACAAGTGGGTGCTGGTCCTGGGATCAGAGAGACTTCAAATACCATTGTATCTTTCTCACATAAACTCTTGTCAGGGGTATCATGAGAATCATGCAAGCCATGAAACCTAAAATTCTGAGGAATTCCCTCACAGTATCTGAGGTTTGAGTGGAAAATTCTTGAAAGAAATGTAGATATAGGTTTATTTTTCCTGGGGTAGAAAAGCTCCTTGAATTGTGGTGTTTAGCTGACATCTAGAAAACACAATCCTGTAAGTAGGTGTCATGAATGACTTTTGAATGTTCTCTTGGAATTCCAACTTTAAGAGATCTCTCACCCAAGAGAGAGATTCCTGACTCTTAGGAAAAGACTCTGCAAAGATAAGCAAGTTGTCATGGACAAATTTGAATACCATGTAGCCTGCAATGAGCCATAACTGGAGCTGTACACTTTATAAACACTCTTTTTGCAGTGGATAGTCCAAAGGGTAAGGCAGATAATTGATATTGTGATGCAGACACACAAAACCTCAAACTCCTGAAGCCTAAATGAATAGGAATGTGATGATCAGCATCTTTTAAATGAAGTATTACCAGGAAACTTGAATGAAGACTGAGAGGTAACAGCTTGTGAAGTGACATTATTTTTAATTTGGGTACGGTCACAAACAAGTTTAGGAAAGAAAGATTCAGAACTGGTCTCCATCTATTTTCTTTGACACCAAGACATGCTTGAATAAAACTCATTCTCCACCTGGGAAGTGAGAACTGGTTCTATCACTTCCTGGGACAGCATGTAGTCATCAACAGGTGGAAACAAGAGTCTGGTCTGGAGGATGAGAACTTACCCCCTTGAAAGGAGGAATTTCACCCATTGACAATCTCTAACCTTTGTGAATAATCTTCAGAATCCATTTGTCTGAAACTCATCTGTTGCTAAAGAGAAAAGAGGAGAGTCTGACTTTCTGGAAGAAAAAAGGGTCTGCTAGGGTTGGATGGGAGAACAAAGTCTCTTAAATAGTCATTCTGACTTGGTGGACTTTCGTCGGTGTTGGGAGTTTCCAGAATTGTTCTATCCAAAGGAGAATTTAAAATCTTATCTTAACATCATCTGGGAGTTTCTGAGAACGCAGTCATGCAAACATTCTCAAAACAGTACCGGTGGCCATAGCCCTTGGAGAAGTATCACCAGAGTCATTCATGCACTATATACAGTGAGTAATGACTTGAACAATAGAAGATATTAAATTATTTAAAGCAAATTTTTCCTCACAAGAAAATCTGCAGACAAAACATTTCACATACTTTCACATATAGTCAGCACAAACCTCTCAACATAATGAGCCTGATAATTTAAAATTCAGAAAATCAAAGTTGCAGAAGGATACACATTTTTCCCACACTTATCAATAATCTTTCCACCCTTGTCTAAAATAGAGGATTGAAATGAACTAAGTGTTTAGCAACAGAAGGATTAACTAAAGCTATAACTGTTGGATCAGGTTTGAGAGGGATGTGTAAAACCTTAAAAGATTTAGGAACTTCATATATCCTGTCTGCCTTTTTAGGGGCATCTCGCTGACTGTCAAGAAAATTGCAGACAGTAGCACACACATTGTCCAGGTCTGACAGAACTGGAGAAATTGGTGTAGATTTTGGAAATTCCTTCTGTAACAGCTTGTGGCATTTTCCTAGGGACTGGGAAACCTCAGTGTTCTCTCTCTGACAAGAGTGGCACATTCTAGAAATAGTCTTGGGAGGACAGTGATCATTCAGCCTATTTGAGTAAGAAGGGCAGTGGTCATCCAGTCTTTTAAAAGATGTCTGGGCACATGCATCCTTGACAGACTAATACCATTAAAGTGTTTTGGTAGATATAAGGGCAGTAGCTCTTGCTTTTCATACAAAAATGAAATGAGCCAGGCAGTGAGGTTGAGATGGTTGTCATCCCAGCTCTGGAGAACTTCCTTGGTTAGGGCCCAGGAGGGTTTAAAATTGTTGTGAAATAAACTATCTGAAACCACGTCCTTATTAGCAAGCTAAGGGACATGTGAATTAGTTTTTTTCTTCCTCTATGAACTGTACAATGTGATGTGAATTGAGTAAGATTGTATAGAGAGGAACATTCTGTGCCATGGTATGAAGAACTTAAACGGTACTATCTCTTCTTTCTGGTTTGAGCAAAGCTAAAGAAGGAAAGGACCACTTTCATCTGTGTGGCAGCTAGGCCAATCTATGGGCTACCCTGTTTGCATAAAACACAGAACAGGCATTGCCTCTGAATCTGCAGCTCCAGGAGAGCATTGAAAGTACAGCTCATGTGACTGCTTAGATGATGCTTCTGTTTAAGACCCATTGCCAGATGTTAAAAAAATAGCTTTAGAATGATCATAACATTTACTCTCAAGATCAGCGCTTTAATTCCTTCATTGCACTTATAAAATGCAACTTCATCAGGACTACACATCACTCTCTTGACAAAACCAGCTAATAAAACAACCGACCGTAAATAATTAAAAATTTCAATAAAATAACATAAAATGTCTAGCATTTTAAATAAACTTTGCATTAAAATTTTTTTCTTTAGCAAACACTTTTTTTGTTTCAGAAGACATTAAATGTTGATACTTTCTTTCATTGAAATCCATTGACAATGTTTATTATTATCATTAATTATTATTGTTATAATAATCTAATATATATATAACACGACACTTGTCATTGTTATAACTAGCTAAATCTAATTTCTAACATTCTTCTAATTTAAAGTAGATTATTATAATCTCCCCCTCTGTCTGTCACCACTATAAACAAACTTTTTTTTTTTTTTTTTTAATTAGTGAACATAATAGAGTGCTTGAACAATGCATTTTGATTGCCAGATTACAATAGAGAGTCGATTATCTGAACTAATTGGGACCTAGGGAAGTTTGGATAATCAAACATACATTGAACTGCATAAAAACTGCAAAAATCTTTTTTCTGCACGTGTCTCAATCATTCAGTGATTCCAGTGGACAATAAAGAATATTTTTCACACATAAGCGAATACATGTGGTTACATATTCAGACTTTATGATTTTTCCTACCTAAAAACTTTGGAAGTCTGCTTTTGGATAATTGACGTTTCTGATAATCGACTCTCTGCTGTATGTTCAGAAATGTACCATGAGAATTTCGTAGTCATTTTCCCACATAAGAATTCTCACAGCTGGAATATCTGGCAACATAAATCACACCCAATAAATTGCAGGTGAACCTAACCCTAGTTGTAATGCTTTTGTTCAGATGATTAAATACTAAAATCAAATCCTTTTTAATAAACCTACATTGTTTGTAAGTATTAGGACATGTACTATCAGTTTTATGTGTTGACAGATATGCACTGCCGCCCTGCAAAGGATGCATCATTTTGCACCTCCTTGTTTTTCTTGATACCACATGACACACTGTGTATCTGACTGGATGGAGGAGGCCTCAAAAGCAGTTGTTAAAGCCCTTCCAGGTCAGAAGTGATCTAATTTCTGCATGTTTGATGTAGAAGCTCTTTCTCCAGAAGAAACCACATTCTGTGCACTATGTGGGAGCCTAGGTCAGCACCCGATGAGGAAAGATTCTCTCATCAGAAACTGTGATGGTCTTGGATGTAAAAAGTGAAGCCCCCACAAGGAAATTAGTGTGGCTAATTACCTCTCTAGGACCTGCTGATGATGATATAAGATGTCAGTCAATATTCTTCTTTTCATTGTTGCAGTATTCTTCACCTATGGGATTTCCTGCCAAGGATAGCAAAATGTCCAACCAGTATGCCAAAACCTTCAGCTCTTATAGACACCATATGTCACACACATGCTTCCTGCTCATGACGTAGGATGTAAATCTGAAATATGGATGCAGATACTCATAACTTCTTTGCTGCCAGTCCGAATGCCATTATCGTCCATCAGTCTGAATGCCCTTCGGTTGTGCTGGTTAATAAGCCATGGTTTCAGATAAGTGCCCTGTTGCGGTTTCTTCTCTTCCTTTTTATTGTTTGGTATTGTGTTCATGTCATGCAGAAACGGAAAATGTCAGTGTGGGAGACAGGTTCCCCATAAACTGACAAGACCAGTGTCTTTTTTGCTTGGGTGCTTCTCATGATCATATGCAGTGCTCTGTTTGCTATGCATTTGTGCCAAAGACTGTATGTAGTCACTTCTGCTCTTTATCCATTTATCTAGAGAACCAGATGCCTGTACCTGACATTGAGGGGGAATCTCAGCTGATTATAACCAAGAGACTGAGGAGGATTCCTCAGATTTAAAGCGGGAGGAAATTCATACTACTATTATTGAGTTGCTTCAGGGTTTTGACACCCCACGGGTTTTTCTACCAGACATCCGACAGAAAAAGAAATGGAAGATGAAGCATATTTCCCCTGTTAAGGATCCCAGCATGAATGGCAGGTTTTCACTTCGGGTCTATTTAATGCTTTGATGGTCTTAAAGCCTCCTCAAGGAATCTAGTTTGGCACCTGATTCTTTGCCTCTTGCTCCCAGAAAACCTGACAGATATTACAGGGTTCCTGATTCACACAAGTTCCTTTCTAAAAATCCTATTGCGGATCCAGAGACTATCACAGGGACCCAAGGGCATTAAGGCTTCTACTGCTAAAAATCCTATCCCTTCTGATAGAGACTCCAGGGCACTGGATAGATGGGGTAAGAAGGTTTACACTTCTGGAACCGTGGCCATTAGGGCTTTAAACTGCCAGTTTCATATGTTAAAGTATCAGCAACATATTTTTGGATTGCTTAAACAGAAAATTATCTTGATTTGTGATTGTGCGGAAAATAAAGAATTACAGAATTTAATGCATTCTGCTGAACAGGTTGGAAACCATACTTTGCAATGTGGATTTGATTCATTAGAGGCCTCTTGCAGGGCTGCTGTTACTGGGTCTGTGCTCAGAAGGCATGCTTGGCTTAAGGAGCAATCTTTGCCTGATCTTGTTAAAGCTAAATTGTTGGATGCTTCCTGTTTGGCAACAAGGCTGAGGAAGTTCTTAAAAAGATGGAAGATAAAGCTAAATCTATGCAAACTGTAAGTTCAGCCTCATAGATTTAGTAGGCACTGGCCCTCTAAGAATTGGTCCTTTCCAGCCCCTTCCAGGTCTTCTCAAGCCAAACCCTGACACAGCAGAAACCCCAGGTTTCAGTTCCAGGGGACACACAAGACTAAGCAGTGGGGGGTTTCCACACCCAAATCAGGGAGTAGTAGGACTCCCCCCTACGGAAAACTGTCTCAATGACTTGCTTTTAAAACTTCCAAGCACTTCCCAACTGAATGCTCCTTTAGGCGGAAAGATTGGTCTGCAGGCCAAAAACTGGGAACTCATTACCCAGGACAAATGGGTTTTAAATATAGGGTCCCAAGGATACAGATTTCACTTCCACACCTTACCAACACCAAGCGGATGGCCAGATCTACCCCCAAATCAGTAGGCAGAGGCCCAAAATCAAGTACTCTCTCTGTCTTAAGGATGGGGGCTATTCAGTTGGTACCAGAAGAGGAAAAGGGACAAGGTTTCTGTTCAAGACTTTTTCTGGTACCCAGAAAAGGCAGTACATGGTGTCCTATCCTGGACCTTTCTACTCTAAATACCTTTCTGGTAATTCCAAAATTCAAGATGCTGACTCTTCACCAGCTGCTTCCTATGCTAGACAAAGATGCATGGTTGGCAACACTAGACTTAAAAGAAGCATACCTGCACACCCATATCCGGGAGTCTTGCAGAAGATACCTATGCTTCAAAGCAGGTGACATGCACTATCAGTTCTCTGCACTGCACTTTGGCTTATCTACTGCGCCCAGGGTATTCACAAAGTGCCTAGCTCCAGTCATTGCATTCTGCAGGCAAAGAAATATTCAAATATATCCATACCTGGACGATTGTCTAATTCAGGCAGAACATACTTTTGAATCATCTGGCCTTTGCTCAAAGGGTACTGACTTGTCTGGGGTACACCATAAACGAAAAGAAATCACACCTGGTACCCTGTCAACAAGTTATATTCCTGGGAGCAAGCTTGAATGCATCTTCCCAGATGGCTTTCCTCATGCCAGAGAAACGGACTCATTTGACAACCTACTTCAAACAAGTGACCACAAAAACCCAGTTATCTGCAAGGCAAATACTGCAGGCCTTGGGGTTCATGGCTTCCTGTATTCTTCTAATTCCATATGCAAGGCTGCATATGAGGAAACTGCAATGGTATCTCAAAAGCATATGGTGTCAACATTCACAGGATCTATCAGCTATGATTCCTATCATACCTTGTTTACGCCTAGAGTTCCTTTGGTGGGCAGAGGCCTGCCACCAAAACAAGGGACTGCCATTCACACAACCCCCTGCCGCCCAAACCTTGACAGACTCATCAGACTATGCATGGGGGGCTCACCTGGCAGGGAAGTGCATTCAGGGCAAATAGAACCCAAGTCAAATGCACCTACACATAAATCAAAAGGAAATGTTAGCTGTACAGAATGCTCTGACAGCCTTCAAGGACCACCTTCTTCCAGGACAACTAATGGTAAAGACGGACAACACCACTGTCATGTGGTACATAAGCAGGGGGGTACACACTCTTATCCCTCTGCAGACCAGCCATGGCATTGTGGAACACATTCTTGAGCTACCAAGTGGCTCTACAAGCTCTGTTCCTGCCAGGAAAACTAAATACACTGGCAGATGGACTAAGCAGAAACCTCATGGACCCCACACAAGTGTAAACTAAAACCAAGGATTTTCAGCATGTTGACAAGCAAATGGGGGAGCCCAGATATAGACCTGTTTGCCTCCCCCCAGAGCCATCAATTGGACAAATTTTGCACAAGGATTCCCCACAAACTAGCTTGGAAAGTGGATGCTCTATCTTTCAGTTGGAAAAACCTATCAGTTTATGCCTTTCCTCCTGTGCCTCTGCTCTCCAAGGTGCTACTAAAGTTCAAACAGGACAAGCCAAGGACGATTTTAATTGCACCAGACTGGCCACGCCAGCACTGGTACCCCCTCCTGCACAGTGTGTCATAATCGGTCCCATGGCACCTGCCTCAGACTTCTTCCCTGTTGTCTCAGCAGGAGAACCAGATTCTGCACCCTCAGCTGCAAACCTTGAACCTAGCAGGCTGGCTAATTACCTAATCTCTACTTTACCACCACTCAGTAAATCAGTGATGGATATCATTTTAGTGGCTAGGAGGCCTAGTACTAGAAAATCTTATGCTGCAAAATGGAAAAGATTTTGTATCTGGAACCAAACTCAAGGGATGAGGTCAGCAGTGCCCAATTTACCTCAGATTCTACAATATTTGACTGAGATGCTTCATAAGGACTTGTCATTTTCCTCCATCAAAATTAATGCCTCAGCCATTTCAGCTCATTATAGCACAGAGCCTCCCCTCTTCTCTCACCCACTGCTCAAGCAGTTCCTCACAGGGGCCAAAAATTTAAAGCCACTGAGGAAAGCACCAACTCCAGCCCGGGACCTTAACTTTGTCTTGGAGAAACTCACTCTTCCTCCTTTTATGCCAGCTGCTACTGCAGATTTAAAATTACTTTCCTGGAAAACAGCTTTCCTTTTAGCAATCACTTCTGCAAGAAGGGTATCCCAGTTACAGGCCCTTATGGCAGTGGAGCCTTTCATCATCTTTCATGCGGACAGGATGTCCCTCAGAACCAATCCCTCCTTCATGCCCAAGGTGGTATCCAGTGTGGCTCTTAATCAGTCCGTTCATTTGCCTACCTTCTTTCCTAACCCACAGAACAAAGGGTAATGGATACTGCACTCCTTAGATGTGCACAGACAACTTAGATTCTACTTGGACAGGACTAAACCTCAAAGGAAAATCTGAACAACTGCTGGTGGCATTTGCTGCAGGGACAGAGGGGAAAGCTATTTCAAAATGAACCATTTCAGAATGGATAGGCCACTGCATTCATTTCTGCTATAAGCACCATGGCAAACCTATCCCACAGGGCATCAGACCCCATTCAACCAGGGCTGCATCTACCTGTACAGCCTTTCTCGGAGCGTCCCTACAAGGGACATCCTAGAAGCTTCTACCTGGAGTTCTGTACATACTTTCACCAAGCATTATCATTTGCCACTTTTCTCTAAATCCAGAGCTGGTTTTGCCACTGCAGTCTTGCAGGGCCTTATAGCTGGTCCTAATTCTATTTAAATTCCTCCTCCCAACCTTAGCTTTGGGAATCTACCCAAATGTAATGACTGCAACAGTGAAACACGAAGAACACAGTACAGTTGTGTACACTTACCATAAATGTAGATGTTCAAGTGTATTCACTGTTGCAGTCCTGGTTACCCTACCTCCAGCCCCCTTTCTTCTTTTGGTTATACCTCTACTCTCACTTACTATGCTCAAAAAGCTTTTTGGTGTATTTGCTTTTTTGTTGGAGGTATATCTTTGTGTTATAGATTTAATTGCTTCCCATTAGGGGGGCACCTAACATCTTGGGCAAGAAAAACTGATGTAATGGCGTTGGCTGCATGTTTTATACCCCCTGACAATCTGACTTCATGGAAGAAGGGACAGCAACCAATGCAGGACCCAAGACTTTGTTAATCAGGCCGACGGAGGGCTACTGCAAGCAGATAACCCAAATGTAATGACTGCAACAGTGAATACACTCGAACATCTACATTTATGGTAAGTGTACACAACTGTACTGTCTTCCACTCCTGTTAAGAAGCCTAGGAAATTGGACTCTTCAGATGAGGATTTAGACAGGAGGGAAGAGTCCTTGTCCTATTCTTCCCAAATTCCTTTCCCCTTGGACTGTGGTTCAGAGGAGGAGGAGGAATCCTTAAGTCCAGACTCCTCTTTGGAAGAGTTGTCCTTTGGAGTTACTGTTATCCACATGATACACTATTTTAAGTAGGATTGTTTCCAGGTCTCTGATATTCAGAAAAGATACTATGAGCTTCTTCAGATGGAATCTCCCAAACCATCTGCTATTTCTCCCTTTTTGACTGCCCTTTTGGATACTTTTTCTGTAGCTTCTGCAGCCCCTGACTCTCAGCCTCCTGCACCAAAGAAGCCTGATAAGTTCTATTAGGTGCCTGTGGATTGTAAATTTCTTTATAAGTACCCTTCTGTTGACCCTTCTGTGATGTCACTTTCTTCTGATAAACCTTCTTAAGTTGTTGCCATCTTCTAATTTGCTTCCTTCTGATAAGGACCGTAGGGGCATGGGAAGGTTGGGCAAGAAGGTTTGTACTGCTGCCTCCTTGTCCTTTAGGGCCATTGACTGTCAGATTATTATGACCATGTTTTGGCCCTCTTCTCTCAGGTTACCGGTGGTTCCTGACCTCACTGACTTCGAGGGGAAGGCTTCTGCCCTTTCCCTTTTAGGTTCCTCTTCTCAAGTTGCCCACCATTCAATCAAATGCAGCTATGATGCTGGTGCTGCATTGGTTCAGTCATGAGGTGTTATTCTTGGCTGCGTCTTCAGGCTTTGCCTGAAAACATAAAGGCCAAGCTTTTGGATGCTCGACTGGATGTCACGAGCCATCTTGGGACTGCTGCGGCTGACTTTGGTATCCCTCCATGATAAGAGCAAGGTCTTGCAGGAACTGAAACATGTTTTAGTTTCTGCTATTCCCAAGTTTCAGAGGAACTGCCCTTCCAAGTCTATCTTTGCTCATAGGCAATCTTGCCCCCCAAGGGTAAGAAGGGTTCTAGGCATGTTCCTCCTGCTATGTCTGTTCAGACTCCTTCCTCCCAGAAACCCTGCTTTCAGTAAATCCTAGTTCTAGTTCTGTTTGATGTGTGGCCTTCCCGTCGGCCAGGTCCCTTTGTGTCTCCACCTCTTCCTGTATATTTCAAATTGACATTGGATCATCTCAGATGCTTGGGATGTTTTCATTATCCATCAGGGATTTTTCAAAGTTTGGAAGTCCCTTCTTCCCTTTTCAGGCATTCCTCAACCTCCCTGGGAACAGCTTCTTCATTTCCCAGAGGTTCTGCTGTCTCTTTTGGATCAGGGCACCATTCATCCCATTCCTCCCACCCAGGTGGGAAACGTGTTTTACTCCAGAATGTTTCTGGTTCTGCTAAAAGAGGGTACATGGAGACCAGTTCTGGATCTTTCCTTGTTCAACACCTTTCACAAGATTCCTTCCTTTCAGATGGTATCCCTTCAGACACTGTTCCGTCTTCTGTTTCCTTAGGCCTTTCTGGTATTCCTAGATCTCAAGGATGCATATCTTCACATCCTCATTTATCCTCTTTTCAGGAAGTTTTTTATATTTCTCTGTCTGTCCCTTGCATTTTCAGTTCTCTGCTTTGCACTTTGGCCCGTCTGCTTCCCCAAGGATATTCATCAAATGCCTCACTCTTGACATTGCTTTTTTGCAGGCTTCGAGGTATACAGATTTTTTCCTAAGTAGACAATCTGCTTATTCAAGCTCCTTCTCCCAGCAGTCCGCTACATGAGCTCCAGTTTAGTACTCGTCTTTTACACAGTGTGGCAGTCACTGTAAACCTCCAGAAATCTGTTCTGACACCTTCCCAGGATCTTGTCTTCCTCTGATGCAGGCTTCAGGCAGTTCCAATGCTGGCATCCCTTCCTGCCCCTGATTTTTTCCAGTCTGTCCTTCTGTCCTATGTCATGGCCAGGGAATTTCTCAGGGTCCTTGGATTTACAGCTTCCACCATTCCCATGCTCCATCTCATCAGGCTCCATATGCGTAAACTTCAGTGGTACCTTAAATGAGTATGTCTTCAGCATTGCCACTTTCTGGAGGCCCCTGTTCCTTTTCTTCCTTGTCTAAAGCTTGAGCTTCACCAGTGGATTCATCAGCTTTCTCTCAATCCTTTTCAAGCTCCAGCTCCCTCTCAGGAGCTTTTCACAGATTCCTCAGACAAGTGGTAGGGTGTCTCTTGTGGCCCCTCTAAAGGTCCTGGCTGCCTCATTTGAAGTCAGACAGTATCAACATAAAGAAGGTGATGGCTCTGTTCCTGACTCTGCAAGCTTTTCAATTCCTTTTTCATCCCGGGCCCCACAAGATTTTAACAGTCAATACTGCAGTGATGTGGAATGTCAACAAGCAAGGGGGGTACAAGGTCCGATCTTACTTGCAGTCTAGCTCTTCAGGTCTGGTATCTAACCATCAAGTGACTCTTCAGGCAGTTACATTCCTTCAGAGCACAATCTCATGGCAGTCCCTTTGAGCAGGTTCAGAACACAAGCTCACGAGTAGATGCTTCACAGAGATGTGTTCCTGGACATCGTCCATCAGTGGGGTCTTCCTCGGGTATATCTTTTTGTCTCCCATCTGAACAGACAATTTCCTCTGTTCTTTTCCAGAGTCCCAAATCCTCTGACATGGAAAGGGGATGCCCTGCTTTTTCTTGGAAGGAATGCTTCTGTACGTGTTTCCTTCCCTTCTTCTGTTACCATAAGTTCTTCTCAAGATCAGGCAGGACTCCTTCAGAATCTTGCTGGTGACTCCCTTTTGGCACAGACAGCATTGTTTCCCCCTTCTTTCTCATATGGCCAGGGGCAGTCACCACAAGTTTACCTCACTGGTGGATCTCTTCCCACAAGACAAGGGGTCTCTTATCCATCATCACCTGTCCACTCTTCAAATGATACTGTGAGTGATAAGGTTCTGATCCCTTTTTGGCACCTTTTTTCTGAGGACAAGCTTTGGGTTTTGCAGGAGACAAGGAAACCCAGTACCAGGCAATCATACATGTCCAAATGGAAAATATTTTCTGTCTGGTGCCTCGCTCACCATCAGGATTCTGTATCCGTGGACAGGAGTGGCCTTAGGTAAACTGGTGCCCTAGGCAAAAAGGGCTCCACGGCACCCCTCCACACCACCTGGTGCCCCCATCCTGGTCTACCTACACCAAATAAATACTGAAAAAGCGCTCCTGCTTGAGGGCGCCCAAGGTAGCCGCCTAGTTGGCCTATGCCTAAGACTGGCTATGTCCGTAGAGGTTCCTTTAGTTCCCTCTTATTTATGTGATCTACTTCACGCTGGGTTGGCATATTCTTCTGTTAAAGCTCACCTGTCGACAGTTTCTGATTATCTACCTTTGAGTCCTCCATTGGCCTCTAGGTTTGAAGTAAAGCAATTCCTTAAAGGCATCCTTCATATCAATCATTCCAGCAAGCCTATTCTGCCTTCTTGGGACCTCAATTTTGTGCTTGAGAAATTGACTCTGGGTCCTTTTTAGCCTGTTTCTTCAGCTTCCTTGCAAGATTGTACTTGGAAGACTGTTCTGGTTTTGGCCGTTGTTTCAGCCAAGAGAGTATCTGAACTTCAGGCAGTTATGGGCATTCCTCCTTTTTTAGTTTTTCACAGAGACAGGGTGTTTCTACATACTAATCTTTCTTTTATGCCCAAGGTGGTCAATGAGTTGTCCCTTAATCGGTCTATTCATCTTCCTTCCATTTTTCCTTCTCCACAGTTTACCAGTGAGAATGTTCTTCACACCTTGGATTTGCATAGACAGCTCAGATATTATTTGGATAAAACTAAAGTTTTTCGCAAAGCTGAGCAGCTTTTTGTTTCTTTTCATCCCAGAACTTTGGGTTTGACTGTTTCTAAGCAGACCATCTCCTCTTGGATTTCTAAAGCCATTACCTTTTGTTATTTTTTTTCATGGCATAAGTCTTTCCTCGTCTGTAATGGTACATTCTTCTAGGGCAGTTGCCTCCTCTGGTGCCTTTTTAAAGGGTCTGGACACCAATTCTATCCCTGGCCTTCTGTTCACACTTTCACTAAACGTTACAAGTTGGATGTTGTTTCCAGGGCCAGAGCAGGCTTTGCCAGGGATAGCCTGTATGGGTTTGTAGGGAGTTCTTCTCTCCCTTCCTTCTCCAATGGTTCTCTTGAGTGCTTGTACTCTCTGTTAGGTGAAAAATACTGCAGCAGTGATCTGGAAGGACATACTATAGCTGTGTAAAATCTTACCATAACAGTAGATGTCCTCCTCTTCATTGTTGCAGTATTCTGTCCCTCCCTCTTTGTCCTGACTCTTGCCCTGTGTTCTGGTTCCCTTCCTTGCTGAGGGGCCCTCCTTCCTTTTCCCTTCATCCTTCTTTATTTCTTCTTCTGGATTCACATGTTCCTGTTTGTCCCAGAGAATATTCGGTCCCTCCTGGAGCTTTTTCAGTTCTGACTATCTTGCATCCATATCTCGCCTTTATGCCCTACGTCATGTGTAGGGAACATATGTGTAATGTGCAGCTCCTATAAGAGCTGAAGACTTTGTTATACTGGCTGGACATTGAGCTATTTTTGGCAGGAGATCCCTAAGGTGAAGCATACTGCAACAGTGAAGAAAAGGACATCTACTGTTATGGTCAGATTTTACACAACTGTACTGTCTGTTTGTATATGGTGGACTTGTGCTACTTGCGCATCACAGTCCTTTGAAACAACCACATACTGTGGTTTTCTGATGGTGCCATAATGATCATGGGAGCTTGTTAAGCCCAGAAGGTACAGCTGAATCCAGGTATGAGCCTTGTACCCTCACTATGTTAGGCAAGATCATAACCTCCTGAGCCCTGTTTATGGTCAGAAAGAGTCTATACATTGAGAGTGTCCAGCTTCATGCCTGTGAAAGCAGTCCTCAAAGCATAAGTGATGGAAGATTTGCCCTAGTTTATAACAACTCCTAGAGACTCCAGCCATGTGGGCTTCCACTGCACAGATGTTATCAGGGAGTCCCCAGATGGGGATATTAGGAGCCAGGTATCTAGACAGAACTATCAGAGATACTACTTCTGTAAGTCTTTTGTTACCATGGCTAATAAGAATCTGAGTACTGAAGAAAGCCAAATGGTAGTATTAATACTGAAATTGACCCCCCCCCGAATGAATTTCCTGCGTGGATCCCACTCATTGATGTGCCACAAGATATCCATCTTAACCTGGGACGCTATCCAAGCACACAGGGGCAACATCATGAGCCCCTGCAGGATAAGCAGCAGGAACACAATGTATTGGATCAGAATGAGATAATTATTTATTCTTCTGGGGAGAGGAAGACACAGGAGTAAAATCTTTGCCTTTTGTCCAAAACTGAGAAGTCTGTTTGACCCCTTTCAGTAGTAGAGTATGGACCTGTCCTAGGAGTTCAGGAGTTCTACTGAGATGGATTAATCCACCAGTAGAGCTCTTTCTGGGAAAGAACTGATTTCAAGCGTTCCACTGTAATAATTCATATACCAGCAGATTTCTTTTTTGGAGATGACTGATGAGCTCCTGGACATGACTGAGTGGCCAGAATGTAGAACTCACTAGTCTTTTCTGATGTTTCTTCAAACCTTATTGAAAATTCCTTTTCTATATCTGAGGTTGTCTACACTTAGAAAAGGAGGTGGAGAAAGTGGGACCATAAAGACCTTTGACTATAATAAGGGCCTGCTTCCTCTTAAGGTCATCACCAAACAGGTGCTGTGTGGCCTGACCCAACAGCACTTCTTTCTTAAGGTGGGCATTGGCATCCAGGAGATTTTTCTGAGCTTCTCTTTGAAGGAAGGCAGTGTCAGTCACAGTTTCTTGCACATGCACACACTTGAGTGCATGTGTCACTTTCCAAAACATCTGCAATCAAATTTACAGTAGAATGCATGAAAACTACCTTCCTTGCTATCTGAAGAGTCTCCATGAGGTCCTGCTTCAGCCCAGACGCTGGGAAGATTATCAAGCTTTTCCAGAACCTGGTGTAAAAGGTAGGACTAGAACTTGGACAGGAGAGAGAAGTGGTTGAGGGCTCCTTGGACAAGACATACAAGTGGTTGAAGGCTTGTCAACAGGCTGTTAGCCTCAGTCTAACATCTTGTATCATACCTTTCTAGAGCTGTGGGCTTCATATGAGGTGGCAAAGTGGCAATCTGCTGTGGTTTCTAGCTGTATCAGACACAAATAATCATGTAAGAGTGCATAGTAAGGAACTGTTCCATCTTAGATGGGGGTTTATGAAAGGCATCCACCCTCATGGGAGGTGATGGGCCAGAGTTTTGGTGCCTCTAGGCTGCATGAACTGCTTCCTTTATGACTGGCTACAAGGGTGGGGGGGGGTGGCTCAGGGCCCCTCAGGCTTCTTTCCTAGCTGTTCTGGGAGGAGTCTATTTGGAGTGAAGTATGTCTGGGCCTATCCGTCTAAGCCAAACCTGCAGGCTTTTCCAAGGGATTGGGTTAGGGGAGATGTAGTAAGAATTGCTTTGCCATCCTTGCCTCTTAGAGTGTGACCTGTAGATTCTCCAAATCCTCCGAGAGCTTGAGCAGAAAAGTGCCCTGAATCATTTGCCTACTATCATCAGGTGTTAGCTCATGCACGATCTCAAGAAAAAACAGCCGAGTGACTGACGTGCCCATTTCCAGGTGACTGGGAGCCTGTTTTGATTACAAGCCATCTGAAGGGTGATATATGATGGAGAGAGGGCTGTACCAGGCTCTGTGCTGTTTTAGATCGTACTTTAAGGGTTTGTCCCATGCCTATGACTGCAGTTCCCATGAGACCTGAAGCATCATGCACAAAAAGACAAACCAAATCTGATGAAGTCCTGTATAGCATGAAAGTGCATACGATGTTTAAAGTTATAATTCGAGCCACACACATATTTTGAGTGACTTTCTTCATGTTATTTAAATGCATGGATGTTTATTTGACTGTTTATTATTTTGACTTTTACTTGTTTAATCAGAAACTAACATTTATGTCTACATTTTGATTATTTACTTGAAAAGATTTGAAATAGCTCTTGGGCGATTGTTTTGTCTAGTAAAGTCTCTATAATGTTTTCAGGAAATAATCTAGCAGTTTAGTTAGTTAGATTTTTAGCTGGTCTCTGAAGGCCAGGGGATTACTTTGTTATATGAGAGCACTGTCTCAGTTACTAACATTGCTAGCTCATGGGTAAAGAATGTAATTGCAACCTTCAGCATTCTACCACAAAATTGTTCATTATTCAGTAATGAGATTTATGATATGTTTGCATGAAAAAAACAGCATAGGAAGTGATACTTCATTGTCTTATATAAAGCATCTGTCGCTTGCCAAGCTACATTGCAGTTGGCTAAAGATGCAGTTGTTTCATCAGTGATGTAGTTTGATTGTGAAGGCCGATCTGGTTCATTGCTGCTGCGTGCTATGTTCGTTGGTGTGCTTCCTGACCATGCTGCTGTTATTATGATACAATACAGCATATGTGCCATCTTCATTTAGTAAAGAAACTTGTCAAAAGTACTTGGTGGTGCAGAGCTGTTACTAGAGGCCTGTTCTGTCAGCTGAATGTAAATAATAATAGAACTGTGCAGACTAGTTAACAAAAATGCCTATTTGTTTTTGGTCCCTGCCTGCTGATGTCAGAGTCCAGTTCTGTCAGTGATTTTCCACATAACTCCTTTGTTCCTCCAACATGGGGGGGCTGAGAGGTGACATGCTGAAACAATCGCACTGTGTGGGAGAGGCATTTTTATTTTAGCAAACTCACAGCTCCTGTCTGATCAACAGTGTGCAGATACTGCCACTGCTGATAAACTCATACATGCTTCCACATGTATAGTCTCAATTTCAATAGGTATACTTTAGCTTACCAAGGATACATATATCACACTGGCCTGCAGTGGCAGTCTTACCACTGTCTAGTAGACAATTGCCATGCGTTTAACTAATAAAGTTCTCCATATCAGTGGCTCAACAGTTAACACACTTGCCTTTTGTGCTGGAAGAACTGTAGGTTCTAGTCCCTCCCCAGGTGATTGGATTATTTTTTCCATTGCTGACTGCAGTACAGCATTAAGGGGTGCTGAACTTCAAAGTGTGCAGTCTTTCAGATGACATATTAAACCTTGGTCCTGTCTGCCTGAGTCGGTTAGATTGGGTAGATCTAAAAGATCCTGTGACACTTATCAAAAATAGTTGAGAATCTCCCCAGTGACTGGCCAAATATTCCCTAGTCAGTATAAATATCACCTCAGACCTTCCCTGAAAAAGAGGCCACTAGTTTGCTGAGATGAACCCACTCAACAGAGGAAGGACAAATAAATAAATAAATAAATACATACATACATACATACATATGGCCAGTATGTCTGGTTGCAATTTTGCCAGCCAGATGGTTTAATTTTTACCTATTTCCAGGACTGACCTAAAAAATAGTTTGACTAGCTGTGACCCATTCACTTAAACCATATATAAACTTGGAACTCATTATGTTAGTTAAGATTCAGCCATTGCACACTGTACAGTATGTTTAATGTTGAGTAAATTACTTTTTTTCTAGAGTCCTGCAGTCAAAAACAGGGCATGCTTTTTGATAGTAGTTTCTGCTTTCTAAACTAGCTATTAGGTGGTGTGTGGAAAGCAAGTTTATTTCCTGTTTCTGGTACAGCATTTCAGTTTTACATCATTCTTTGGTTGTGTGATGTACTTAGGGGCTTTGTGAATACAGCATTTGCATGTAACATTTTTACAGTCAGCCCAGATTGCTTTTGCACTTTCCTTGACACTGAATGTTGTGTCATATCAGTCACTCTCTGCTTATTTCCTGTTTCTTACATAGTCTAGATCACAATAACCTGCTTTGATCATCAACCCTCCCCTTTCTCATGTATACTTTGGAAATGACTAGAAGTACGGACAGATGCATTTTCTTGTTGTTTATTAATAGCTGTCACTGTTTTCACCACTTTTTACCTGGGTCAATCATACACAATAATACAACAGTACAGGCTATTTAAAAATGCCTGCTATCTGATTTTGATCCCTGTCTGCTGTTCTCAGAGCCTGGCATTATCAATAATTTCCCACGTACTCATTTGTTTCCACCATTAAGGGCTGGGGAATTGGTAATGATGTCAAGAAACAAGCACACTTTGTGGTAGGAATATATATTTTTTGGCATACCCACAGTTCCCAAGAGAGTTCATGTGCTGCCACTCCTGCTAAGGGCATACATGCTACCACTTGCACAGTCCCACTTTGAATAGATCTTCTTTGGCTTAACACAGTCAAATGTATCTCACATGGCCTACAGACGGCAGACTTACCACTGCTTTATTTACAGTTGCCATGCATTTTAAATAATAGTGATGTAATGTTTTTTTTGCCTGAGGCATGGGGACCCTGTCCATACAGACGCACACTAATTTGTTCGTCCTACAAGGGAACAAAAATTGGTTGAAAGAGATTTGGAATGTGGGCTCAAAGTTCTCACATTTGTGGGTGCAGAGGCAGCCCCCTTGCAAAAATTCTTTAAATTGCCTGTATTAACTTATCAGGTGGTCAGATTGAGGAGGAGGCAGGTTAGTATGGTTGACAGCTTAGGCTTCAGTGAAACTGGCTGCGGTAAAACCAGGTAGACCCCTTCGAATGTCTGTATCAATTCTCTCCAACCCTTATTAACGTGCCCACTGCAAACCCTTTTCAACCAGACTCCACACCATTTGAGTTGCGAAGTTGTACAAAAATTCTCTCTCTCCCTCTAAGAAAGGAGAGTTTGTCATCAGTCGCCAGTGACCAGTTCTCTCCCCAGCCCTTGAGCTGCCCATGCCCTGTTTTAAAGTAATGGCCTCTTGGCACCTTCATAACCTTATCTTAATAAATGTGCAAAGCAGTGTTGCCCATCTCCTTATTTCTTCTTTAACTTTAAAAGTTCTTGTGCTCCTTTTTCTTTATAGAAACATTGGATCAGTTTCCCCATCCAGAATACCCCTATTGTCTCCTTAGGTTATTTCTCAATCACTCTCTCTTGTGAAGGCAGAATAGAAGTGTAGCCATGCATCATATCTGCCTTTTTTCTGTCATCTTCTACATAATTTCCTTCCCTTCCCTTTGGCTGACGACTTCTCATAGCAGGATAAGGCCCTGGCTACAACCCATATGACCTAAAATTGGCCAGTGCCTCAGACGTTTGACCTGAGTGGGAGGGTGGGAGTGAATGCTTGACACCAGCTTACTTGTCCAGGGGAAAGGGTTCAACTCACTGTGATATCAGTTTGTATTACAAAGAGAGGTGCACAGTATGCAGCATGTGGGCTGGAGACATGCTTTTGGCTCTGCAAAGCTGTGTCTGCTTGCTAGTCTTCATTGTTTATGTATGCAAATGTGTATGCTCAGAGGAAGGCATAGCAGGACCATTGCATGTACAAGGTTGCACGTCAGCCATCAGCAGAGGTATTAGCAACTGAAATGGAAGGTCCATCATGGATGCCTATGTGACAACTGTTGTGTAGCTTGCACTTGCTTGGGTGATCAGGAGCAAATGGGCATGGTCACAGCAAGTCCTTAATGGTCAGCTGGCATGAGGCAAAAATAATAAAATGTTCTTCCCCATCATATGTTAAGTCCTCATAATTCTTTCATGTTTGTTTTATTTTTTGTAACGTGTGCGTGTTTTATCTTTTTTTCTAAGAGTGCCTATTTATTTTTCCTGTTTGAGAATTTGCTCTTGCCTATTACATCAGCTCTTTCATCTGATTAATTTCATTGTTTTGCACATTTTTTATTTATATTTTCCTGAATTCTCCCCTGTTGTGGCCAGCCTTCTCCTCATGTCCCTTAATAACCATTGTATTTTTTTCTTCTTTGGTTTATTGTTGAGCATCACACAGGGACTTTCCTGATGCATAGTACTATATTTGGTGTGATTGGCCTGTGAAGGAACATTTATTGCCAACAATAGAATATGATCATTGCTTCTTAAAAAAAAATATTCCTGGGTGTATGTTGAAATTACAGAGAGGGTAGTTAGTCTTCAGAACTGCAGAACTACATGTGCGAATGAAGTGGAGGACGTATGCTATAAGTTTGAGTCTGAGATACCTTAGTGTGTTCTCCAACTCTTGAGATATAGCAGTCATGGAGTTGCATGTATATGGGAGTGAAGCCCCCATGTAGAATGCTAGAAAGTTTCATGGTCCCACTGTTAGGCCATGCTCTTCTGATTGGGAGTTAACGTTCTAAATCAACATAATTAGCTAATTGTAACCTGTCATGGATTGCAATATCTGAAGCTTCAGCTCTTACAGTCCTAAAACAGAAATGTGTACTGTGTTCCAGCATAATTCTGAACTGCAATTCACTCTGTGTTTGGCATATTGTTGTCCAATATAATTGCATTTCTCCCTAGTTGTGCGTTCATAAGGATTCCTTCTCTCATTTTCCTTTTTTCAGCTTGCATATCCTGAATATTCATTTTTGGCCAGATACCTGCTTTTCTGTCTGCCTTTCTGGTGAACAGTCAGTCCATTCATTTCCCCCAGTTCTGCTGGGAGCAACATCACACATCATATTGGGGGGCGGGTCCTTCTGTCATTCATATTGGTTAATACCTTCCTTCCTTCCTTTCATTCATGGCACTTTGTGGTATAGCGTTCCACCAGAAGGCAGTCACAAAGTAGGTTCAGGATTGTTTATGTGCATTATTGTCTTTCATATGGCAGCCAAGCAAGACACTACCATAGCAGGCCATAAAGTGTTGGGACATGGGTGCATGCGTTCAGTCACTATACCTACTCGCTGTTACCTTCAACCTATTTTCCTGTATTCTACATGTGATCAACTGTTGCCATCTCTGACAATTCAGTGCGACTGTCCTACCGTCTTCAACAGTAATACCCGACTGTCACAGGTCTTCTCTCACATGGTCTATCCACCTCTTTGCTGGACACCATCATTTCCTCATGCCTTCTTCTCGAGTGTCTCAAATCTTCTTCACCAGATTGTCTTCACTTTCCATCATGCTCTGTTCTCTTTGACCCTCTCTGTAATTGGAGCTACTTTGGCTTCAGCTGTTATTTCCTTATTTGTATTTCTTCATCTGTCCCCAGTCTGCATGTTACCACCTGACTCACGCACTTCATCTGCCTCTCCTCTAGTTTCCTCATCTGCTCTGCCTTTATTACCCGGGTTTCTGTACCATACAGTAGTACTGGACACATCAATGTTTTATACACCTTACTTTTCAGCTTCTTTGACACCCTCCTGTCATACACTACCCCTGATACTCTCTGCCTCTTGGCTTCAACCCCTCTGATTCTAGCTTTAACCTCCTCATTCAGACTTCCTTTCTCTTCAACCACCCCTCCCACGTACTTGAATCTGTTAACCTGTTCCACTATTTTTTCTGTCTCAATTCTCAGCTTCTTCTGATTTCCCCCATTTACTGCCATTACAGCTGTCTTATCTGTACTCAGTTTTATCCCATGTGCCTTGTGTTTTGCATTCCATTCCAATATCCTGTGCTGAATTTATGGCTCAGAATCTGCCTGTAATGCCACATGCAAACTGATCCTCTCCCATTGTACTTTCTAGTACTCTTCTATATTCATTTATCAAGTCACTCTGCCAGAACTTTCACGCAGCGTGACAGGAGTTTGATACCTCTGTACTGCCCACAGATGTGGATGTCCCCTTTATTCTTGTACACTGGCACAAGTTTGCTTAATCTCCAGTCATTTGCTATGAGTACCCTCAAGAATAATTTCTCCCGTATCGCACCCAGCATTTTTATCATATCATCTGTGAACTCATCTGAGCCTGCTGCTTACCCTGACTTCATTTTCCTTTCTGCTGTTCTTACTACTTCTAGTGTGGGCTCCTCCTCTTTTCTCATTATAGGTTGTGTCTGGGGTAGTACAGCTTGTGGGGTTTTCTTCATTTAGAAGTTGCTGAAAGTACTCCTTCCATCTGTCTTTGATGCCCTGTGGACTGGTAAGCAGGTTGCTGCTGTCATCCCTTATAAAGGGTGTCTGACTGTCTTTTTTATCTTTTTCTTTGCCTTGCAGCCTGATACAGTTTCTTTGTGTCACCTACTGAGTCACTTTCCAGAAGCTGGTAGAGTGCCTCCAATGTCCTATTCTTTGCTGTTGCAACTCCTTTTTTAGCTTCTTTATTACTCAACCAATACTCCTTCCTAGTCTGGTCCATCGTTTCTATTTCCCACGTTTTCCTGTACTCCTCCTTTGTTTTGATGACTTCCTTGACTTCTGTATTCCACCACCAGCTTTCCTTATGTACCTTATTTTCATACCTGGCTTGGCCACACATCTATTATGTAGTCCTCAGGCATGCCGTTTTGAGGTGCTGCCATTCTTCTTCAACTCCACCTATTTTCTCCGCTTCTTGAGGTGCTAGAGCCCTGAGCAATTCCTTGAACTGTTGTACTTTCTCTCCAGTCAACTTCCAGGTCTTTAGCCTGGCCTCTGTTGACCGTAGAGCCTTCTCTGACCATTGCTCACAGCCGATTGTGGCAACCAATGGTTTATGCTGTGGGCCAGCTGTTTCACTGGGGATGACTTTGCAATCATTGATTCTACTCCAGTGCCCTTTCCTTACTAGCAGGAAGTCTACCAGAGTTGTATGTTGGCCACTTTTGAAAGTGAACTTTCTGAACCATGTGTTGTCTATTATCAAGCCATTTGCCAGACAGAAGTCTAGAATGGCCTCTCCTTCGTTATTCCTATTGCCCCATGTGGACCCAGACAGTCTTCGTATCCTGTTCTGTTTGTCCTGATATATGCATTCGTCACCCATTATCAATGCCAATTCATGTTGTCTTGCTTTATTTAGTTGGTCCTACAACTGCTGTATTAAATGCATTCTTTTCCACACTGTCAGAACCCTGCTGTGGGGCATAGGCTGAGATTAAGAATACTGTGCTATCATTACACTGGGGTCTGATTGCTGCGAATCTGTCACTAATTCTGATGACATCTATCACTACCATCTGAAGCCTCTCTCACCACAATTCCAATATCATTTCTAGCCTGTCCTCCTCCTGAGTAGTCCTCCTGAGTAGCAGACTTTGAATCCCAAGCCAAGTGGCTTTGCTGCAGTGCATTCCCAGCTTGAATCTTGGATATATAGGATGTCCAGCGTCCTCTGTACTATTATGTCATCCACTTCCAAGCTCCTTCAACCCACATTGAGTGTAGCAATTAGTTCATGTTTGGCAGGTTGACTGGTTTTACGTCTGGCTTTCGCTCAACTGAGCTTTCCCAGGTAACCCAGGCTGAGCAGTTGGACACTGGCTGGCCAGTAGCTTATTGACCCAGGGCTACTGGACTTTGTGGGGCACACACTAGCCAATAGGGGCACATAACACCCCTCCCACCATTAGCATGGGTCCCTGGCATAGGGTGGAGTAGGCCGGGTCCTCAACCCACTTTAACTACCCATGCCCATTTGGCGACATTAGTCATCATGACCAAATCACCTAGAGCCATATTTTTTTTACACCACTGTGTGCAGTTTGTGATCCGTGTTCTCCTGTTTTCATGATACTGTAGTGAAGAGTTTATGTATACAACTCTTCCCACTATAGGACACCATGTAGAGTCTGTGCTGCTGCCCACAGCTCCATTCATTGGTGAGTCTGAGATGGAAACAGTCAGCATGTTTTTCAGAGGTGGGAGGAACTCAAGCAGAGGCACAGAGAGAACATACAAACTCCAAAGAGGCATTGGCCAGAGGTCAAGCTTGAACCTTGTGCCTTAGCATGGGAGCAGAAGACCTTAACCTTTATGCCACCAGGTCACGTGTAATAATAAAAGTGAAAATATTTCAGCCCCTTTGTTTTTATATATTGGTCAGGCATATTTTTATTAACCAGGGAAGAAGTTGTAGACAATAATAAAAGAGATGAGGGAATTTATCTAGGTGGGGAAGTGGGCAAGAGTTAAGCGGGATAAGTTGATCCATCTAACAGAACAAGGTGGTTTAGGATTACCTCATCTAAATTGATATTTTAAAGCAACACAGTTAAGGCTCATATATTCAACACAAGACAAAGTTATAATTTAAAATGGAAAAGAATGATGGTGAAGCAGTGGGGGATTGAAGAAATGGTGAGAGTGGGATTTTAGATGCAGATGCTTAAGAAGAATAACAGCCATACAGAATATTATATTTGTAAAGTAGCAGAAAGTATTCTAAGAACTAAGCCAACTCAAGAATGGAGAAAGGAGATTTTGCCAATAGGGATGACTGCATGTAGGAGTACAGAGAATGGACAAGAGGGGGCTATACTTTATTGGAGAAAACTGGCAAAGGAAACTGGGTATCTGGAGCAAATAACTAGAGAGGGAAAGGTAAAAGAGTGGGATGAGGCCAAGAAGATGTTTGGATTATAGGCTAGAAACTGCCTTCCCTACCAGGAATTGATATTAGGCAAAGTGAAAAATTTGTTTTGCTGAATCTAGAACAGGAACTGCTGTTAAAAATGAATAATTAGTACAGCATATAAAATATTGCATGATAGCTATAAGAATCGATCATATAAAAGTTTGGTAAAAGAGACTAGAAAGGCAATTTACAAGAGAACAATGGCAAGACATATGTATGGCTTCCAAGTGTGCAGCAAAGTCCAGAAGGTTTAGAATCTTTGCTTGGAAGTTTCTGCATAGGTATTTTTATACTCCAAGCAGACTTCAAAGAATTTTTCCTTGGATAGATAGCAAATGTTGGAGGTTTGATGGGGTAGAAAGGGGTTACTGGGCTCATATGTTTTATGGGTAGCATATTTAAAAAAAAATCCCTACAGAGTACTGTGCCAGAAATGTAGGGTGAGGAAATGGTTGTAACTAAGGAAATTATTATTTTGTGTTGGGACACAGGATCTGAATTGCCTATAGATAATAAGGTCTTAAGTTTAATTCTGTTGGCTGCTAAAAACAATTACTAGAAAACAGTAATCCGTCTAAGCCAACTATATTTGAAGTGCTGAATATTATGAAAGAGATAAAAGAACTAGAAGTAAGATCTTTAGAAAAGTGAAGGAGTGAGATTTAAGGGAAAGCAGGAATTCAGCAATTTATGTAATGTTGGAGTGGTGATAGTTGCATACTGCTTTAATTCAGCAGTGGAATATGACATGGGATTTTGTACGTAGATTAACAGTGTAGACTGGATACAAAAGTATTACTGTGGATGGATCTCGTTTATGAGGTTGCTGAGTTGCAACCAAAGATGGGTCGGACTGAATTGTCATTTGGTACTATACTGCTCCTTAAGAGGAGATGTGATCTGACATTGCAAATGCCAGAAGGTTGAGGTTTAGCAAGTTTTAGTTTTGCTAATCATAATCTGAGAACACACAACAGTATTTTACATAAGCAAGTTAAAAAATAATGTGAAAGTAAGAACGACATCAGAATGATTAAATAATGGAACAGTAGCATTCAGTACATAAGGATCCTTAAAAATCAGACAAATATGTTATATGGCAACTTAGACTGTATAGAAAGACAGTTGGGAGTTGGATTTGTATATGAACTTTCGTCAGGCCCTGAGTCAATATACAAGCTCTTAAGGTTGACATGAGGCATAACTTTTTTGACATTGTAAGGTTGGCATGAAGTTGTAATATTCTGCTTTAGGAGCAGAAGATGTAGGAAGCAGATCATGGTGATCCACACCATGATGACTTTTTACTTAGTAGCGTAATATTTCTTGTTTTCAGAACTTTAAGTAAAACAGTGCATTGCCACTATGTAGGAGGAGCTGTTGAGGGTACAGAGCAACCCTCGTAAATATGCAACCAAAAGCAGCTCAGCTTTTAATAGCATCTTTACACTATGATGAATGCTTTGTGTGACCTCTTTTGAGAGGTAACACTGCCTTGTAGTGTGTAGGCATGGACACCGCAAAATAGGAAACACTTCAGTTGAGATCCTTTTAGAACTCGATCCATATCTCTTGTATCCTGCTGTGTAGCACCAACTGGAATGCCAGACGTCCTGTGCAATCTTTGGACTTCATTAAGGATTTAATTTCTTTGTATTACAGACTGAAGCTAGGCAATCCTGGCACTTAGCCAAAATTTGGTTCTTAGTAGTATGGTGTGTAGCTGTCACGGTGTCTAGCACATGTCATTATGCAGTTATTACAGCAATGTTGGTATTCCATGATTCAGCAGCTGTGTATCTGCTCTGTGTTCTGTATGATCTTTTTACCGGTCTTAAAATGTTTATTACATATGCACAGTGAGTGTGTCACTTATGTGTACAGTAACTTTCTGTATGTCCGGATTATGGATGAAAGGGATTCAGTTTGGATTAAAACCCCATCCTAGTTAACAATCAGAAATAAAATAAAATAAGTTCCCTCCCCACTTTTTGTTTCCTCATCGTTTTGCTTAGTTATATGTCTTCTGCTATACAAGTCTGTAAATATCTACTCTCCAGTTGCCTTCAGCTGGGAGTGTCGTCTTTAAAATTTCTTTTTGTTCATCCATTACCCCTCCACACCTCTTCTCAATCTCTCTCATTCCGTCTTGTTATTCCATGCCATCTTCTTCTTCCATTTTTTTCCCCTTCCACTAAGGATCCTGCCCAGTGGGTACTCGAATTACACCGACTTGTCCTATTTATGCTAGGAGGGACAGAAGCTGTCCATTCTTGGGCTAAGCAAGTGTCCTGCAGCCCATTTGTTCTTGCCCAGGAATCTGAGTTAGCTCTCCATTCCCTTACAAATGTTTGGTAGTAAAGAGCTGGCCATATTGTTGGTCCTGTGGGGGCAGCCTGCCATCTCTCTCTGGGAACACATCACTCTCCCCTTGGCAGCCCCTCTGAGCTCTGCTCTTGCAGAAAGCATGCTTCTACATGCCAAATTCCTCCCTGTTCCATAGGGCACTGTTTACACAGCAGGTTCATCAGGCTCCTCCACTAGTTAAACAACTAGTGTTACCACTAGATGTTACCATGTGTTAAGTCAGAATTACCTCTCTTCCTTTTAGGATGGGTAGACTGGCAGCGGCCACTCACTCCCATTCTCCACATCCAGCTCCTATAGACAGCTAACCTGCTAATAGAACTAAGAGCACATACCGCATTCAGGACTTTATCCCTATATGCTATGGAGTTGGCTTTCCATCCTATCTTCACAAACCTTTATTTTCCTTTTGGCTCCCTCTCATAATTCTGAGACTCGTAATTGTAAGTTTCATTATTAGGGGAACAAAAACAACAAAAATACAAAATACAGGAGTATAATCATTGTAGACTGTTTCTTTTCTTTAAATGTTTTTCAAGGGGGGGGTCACCATACACCCTAAGTGTGGTGGTGCACCCCCACACCTCTGCTGTTTGTATATATTAACTTCATTATCACTGTACTTTAAAGAAAAAGGAGTACTCGGAGAAACAGTGACCTTGGACTTAGTAAGCCCACATTTTTGCACATTCAGGTTTGCTGCTCCGGGACTCGTAGTAACAGGTCGTGGAATTACAAACTTAGCATTATTAGCAGTTAGCTTAACACATCATCTTTGGCTTCCACCAGATTTGTCTGCAAATATGTACTTTTCTGCTTAGTTGACATACATATATGCATACAAACCTATGGTTTTAGCTGAAAGTAGGAGGATGTTTAGCTCATCTGGTGGGTCCTGTAGGTGAATTCTTTCCCATTGTGTTGTATTCATTGGCATCTGCGTATTCACAACACAGTTTAAGTTCCACGGTCCCCACATCTGTTGCATAAAATGTTTTCTCCTCTCTGTTCTAAATTTGTCTTCTGTCTGCCAGTCTTCTCAATCTTGGCCTTCTTTTTAAGCGTGAATCCTTCCTCCTTAGCCCCTAGGATCTGTCTGCACATTTAAACTTGCCAGTTTATATGCCTTTGCTTGTGAATTCTGTGATCACTGTGCATTTGTATTTGCTTGCTGGCAATGATGCAGAATTTTTGAGCATTTCTGTTTTCTCTAAAGTTTTGTGACCATGGAGTTCTATAAGTAAGGGGGTGTGGGCCCCCTGCAAAATTGCTTTTATATTCTTAAGAGCTGATGTTGTTAATCTTCTTGCCATTCATCACTGATGGGTTCAGTTCCGAGCCCTCGGAACCAAGTCGGCCTAATTCCAAGCTCTGGCCAACCAAAAACTCTCTAGCTAAGCTTCTACCCATAGTGCCATTCTCACTGCTACCTCAGATCTCGTTTGCCACATAGCCGTAAAGCCACGTTTCAGCCAAACTCTCAGCTAAGTGGAAAACGTTTGATATATTTTTTGGATATTTTGTCCAGCTCTTATTTCTTGTTGGTTATCTTGATATTTCTTTAACTTTGAAGCTATTTATAGCCCTTTTTACCCTTCTGTTTCTACCCTTTTGGTAAATAAGTACCATTGGTGGTACGGCCTTTCTTCCTACCCTTGTGGTATTTCTTAAATGCCATCATTGGTATTTCTTCTTCTTCCCTTTTCAGCTAACTTGTGTGTATTTGATATATATTTAGACATAGATGTAGTGGATCTATAGACATATTAGACATATATATAGTGGAATCCGAACTCTTTGCCTTAGTTTTCTGTCTGACTTGTTGTGTGTACTTTGTTCATGATGTTTGATAAAAAGGGTACATCGGGGTTTAAGCATTGTACTTCATGTAAGGGGTAAACTGCCTAACCGTGAATTCCCATGATTACTATGTTTATTGTTTGGGGGTGCCCCATCTTTCGGTGCAACCTCCTTGTGTGATTTATCAAAGTTTTAGTCAGCACACCTTGAACGAGCGCAAAAACTGATTCTGAAGGGCCTCCTTAAGTCACCCTTTTCAGAGGCCCTTTCTGCGATGGCGGTCTCATCCCCTCCAACCAAGGATAAGAAAAGGTCCTACTCTGTTCCCTCTTCACCATTGGGTGACCAGGGCAAACCTGTAAAGTCTAAGGTGCCTAAATTGTCTTTGGAGCATAAGTCCGCCTCATCGGCACCAATCTCTTCCACTCCCTCTATGACTGTTCCTATATCGGTGCCAGCTTTGGCTCCAATATTGTCTATGGCACCGACTATTGACTTTCCAAAGATTACAACATCTTCGGCACTGAGCGCCACTTAAGCACAGTGCACCCCTTTGATGCTTATCTCTGTGATTACTCTTGCTACTGAACCTTCCATGTCGGGTCCGAGTGCCTCTTCGGCACAGAGTCCTTCCACGGTTCTGATAACGACAATATTGACGCCACTTCTTTCGGTCTCCAAACTTGAGACATCAGTGCCGGTAGATTCCACACCAAGGACCCTGATTCTCTCAATCAGCAGATCCATTTCTAGGAGAAATATACAGTCCGTTCCTAGAATGATCTGACTCCAAGTTGGAAGTATCCATTAGAGCCACCAGGAGCCTTTCAGAGTTTGACATGGTGTGTCTTATGGATCAGCTGTTGACAGCCAGGGGGATACCCACTCCATCTAGGACCCATCCACCTGCAGGACTTGGGTTGGCTTCTCCATGGACTCCATCCTACTCTCCTCCTTTGCCCATACCGGTTCCAAAGTCTTCAGCTTCGATGTCCTTTTCGGAACCCCCACCGTCTCTGTGTTGTAGTGGACCTCACTGGAGCTGCGGGACTGTCCCTTTGGCCTTCGGTCCCCAGTGAACCCTGGTCGTCTTCAATCCCGTGATTGGGCTGTGGGTTCTTCGGCTCGCGGTACCATTCCGAGTGTGTCTACAGTTCCGTCCACGGTGCCGGGAGTTTTGTCTGCACTGATCCTCCTTGAGGCTTCACCCT
Source organism: Protopterus annectens (assembly GCF_019279795.1). NCBI lineage: Eukaryota > Metazoa > Chordata > Ceratodontiformes > Protopteridae > Protopterus > Protopterus annectens. The sequence continues at coordinate 287,703,534 of NC_056747.1, read as the reverse complement.
GGGGAGTGGGTTTGACGGAGCGAGGTGTGACCGTTTCCATGGTTGTCCTTCTCGGTTCTGGGCTCCCTTCCCTCTCCGGGTGGACCTGTCTTCCAAGCTGTGGAGGGGGCACTTGCTTCTGGAAGCATTCCACCAATGTCAGAGCACCAGACCTCTTTTCCCCCTGAGCTGCAGCTGCCACAAGCCACCGCCCCGGGACATCGGGCAGGAAAGTCGAGGGAGACCCCGTTACAGGGCACCCCTTTTTTCAAGTCCTCCTCAGATGCCCCCGCTGAGGAGCCCAAACGGAAGAGATCGTGCAAGAGGAAGTACGTAGACTCCCCTGAAGAGTCTCTGACAGAGGATATAGATGTCGATGACGGTGAAGGGTCCCCACGGTCACCCCCTGATGATGTCTCCTTTGGGACATTCTTGAAATGTTGAAACCGAGGGGTGATTGTTAGCCCACTAACCCTTCTTCTGAGGAGTCTGTGTTTTTGCAGGCTTTCCATGCCTGGCCATCTACCTCTTGGGTGACCCCGCCTGCAGACGAGCTGGTACAATTCGTGTTGCAGCGTGCCTGGAAGAACCCGGATTCTGTTGAGTCGATCCCTTGGTGACCTGACAAGATACTTCCCACCAGTGAGGAAAACCCACGTTGGTCAAGAGGTTTGCCAGTCGATGCTATGGTGGTGGTGAAGGACACGAAAAGAGCCATATTGTTCATCCGCCCAACAGAGTCCCAGGCTGTGGACAGATTAGGGAAGCAAGTTTTTGCTTCAGCGACTTTTGTCATATGTTCTCTGAATTACTTGGCACATTTTTCGAGGCTTCAAAGATACTTGGTTTCTGAACTCTCTGGAAAACTCGCAGGACAGGTGTCTATCGAGGTGAGGGACAAAGTTGCCTCACAGCTCACAACCCTGGAATCTATCTCCAATTCGTCCATGAGGTTGCTCTCGCATGCAACTGAAGGGGTGGCTAAAGCCGGCGGGTTCAGGCATAGTTATGAAACGCCATGCCTGGATGCACCTCTGTGACTTTAAAGACCCTTTCAAGTCTTCCTTCCTAAACGCTTCAGTTGGAGCATCTTTCTTTTTTGGCCCTAAGTTGAAAGACACCCTGGCCAGGTGTGAGCAGGACGGTAAGACCTTGTCTGCCATAGGTCTACGTTTTTCCAATACTCAACATTCCTTTTCCAGGAACCAGAGGAGTGGAAAAATGTGGCACAAAAAATTTCATGGTCCTTTCCATGCCACATGTGGTAATGATACCCCAAGGGGCAGAGGTGGTTACAATTCTGGAAGATGCCCCTACCAAGGCAGAGGGGATCCGTGTAATCAGGGACCCAGGGATTCTTTCTCTGGGCAGCCTTACCAGTGCTCCTGAAACGCGGCCTGATTGCTTTCCTCTGGAAACAATGGGGGGACATTTCTCTCTGCACCACACTGCCTGGCATTCAATAACTTCTGACCGTTGGGTACAGAAGATCATAACCAGAGGCTACACCAATTCCCCCTACACCAATTCCCCTCATCACTTATCCAAAACTTCCAACAAAACGTCCTGACATTCCACCCAGTTAAAGGGAAGAAGCAGCTGCAGAAATAAACGAGCTGTATCGAAAAAGTCATCCACTTTATCCCATCAGACCAATGCGGATCCGGATTCTACTCAAGATTCTTTTTGGTGCCAAAAAAGACAGGGGACTGGAGACCAATTCTGCATCTCAGCAATTTGAACAAGTCCATTGCCCAAACGAAATTCCAGATGGTCACAATTCAGTCCATTCTCCCTTTTCTAAGGGAAGGTGATTGGATGTGCTCGGTAGATCTCCGGGATGTGTATTACCACATCAAAATGGACAAACGCTCCAGGAGTCCTGCTTCGTTTCTGGCTAGGAGTCAATCACTACCAATTTCATGCCCTGCTGTTCAGACTCTCTACAGCCCAAAGAGTGTTCACAAAGTGCATAGCAGTGGTTACAGCTCACTTGAGACTGCAAGGATTCCGGGTGTTTCCATATTTGGACAATTGGTTCCTTACCTCCCCCACCAAGCATCTTCTGGTAACAGCCCTTCAATGCACACTTTCCCTGGTGAGACATTTGGGGATAACGATAAACTGGGAGAAATCCAGCCTTGCTCCAACTCAGAACATAGAATTAATTGGAGCAGTCTTTGACACCCTTTCTTGTCTGGTGTCTCTCCCAACTCATAGACTTCAGAGATTGAGGCTCCAGCTCCGGGTGATACTCTTGTCAAAACAAAGCCTCAGCAAGGGAGGTTCTTCAGGTTTTAGGATCCATGGCAGCTTCCATACCAGTAGTGCCTTATGCAAAACTGCATATGCGAATACTTCAATGGCTACTGCTATGTCAGTGGTTTCTGAATTACCACTCTCTATGCTTTGAAATTCAGATAACCATTTGTTGCAAGCAGATCCATCTTTGGTGGATGAGGCCAGACACAGACCTTTGAAGCTATCCATTGCATCCCCCCCAACCCAAGGCCATTGTGACTATGGATGCTTCCCTGATAAGGTGTGTGTGTGGGGGGGCATTTCCAGGGAAAGACTGTCCAAGGTGCATGGTCCATTTTGGAGGCCATTCTGCATATCAGCATTCTAGAACTGAGAGCGGTGCTGTTAGCACTGTAAGCATTCCAAATTGCCCTTTCTTCTGGAATGATCGCAATTCAGTCAGACAACATGTCAGTAGCCTGGTATATTAACAAGCAAGGAGGAACCAAGTCCTATCCCCTGTGTCGAGAGGCCATGAGAATTTGGCAGTGGGTAATAGCTTCCAACCACTTTCTGATAGCAACACATATCCCTGGGAAATGTGATTGCAGACAAGTTGAGCAGATGTATTCTCCTGCCTCACGAGTGGTCCCTAAATCCCGACGTAGTGGCAAAAAGTTTCAGCCATTGGGTCCAGCCTTGCTGCGACCTATTCGCCTCCCTGTCAAACAACAAATGTAGCAGCTATTTTGCTCTATTCCCCCCCACAGGGGGAGTCACAGAGGGACGCTGTGATTTACAATTGGCCCAAGGGACTGTTGTATGCCTATCCCCCCATCCCTTTGATTCCCCAATTCATAAAGAAAGCTATTCAGTTGAAATGCAAAGTGATCCTCATAGCCCCCTTTTGGGCTCGACAAGTTTGGTTCCTCTTCCTTCGGCCTCATCTGTTATGTTGACTATGAATTCTGGACCCTCTTCCAGACCTGATTTCAAACCCCCAAGGGTTGTCACCTGAACCGATCCACTATCAAGCTGACATCTTGGTTTCTCCACTTTTGTTAATCGCCAGGCAGGATAACCTTCCCTCATCTGTATGTGACATTATCCTGGCCTCTCACAAACCATCCACCAGAAGACTGTATGTAGACAAGTGAAAGAGGTTCTCTATTTGGTCTAAGAAAAGGAGGCTAGATCTGTACTCTGCTCCAGTTACAGCAGTTTTACAATACCTGTTAAAATTCTTTGAAGAAGGAGCTGCAACATCTACCATACCAGTACATCTAGTGGCTATCTCTAACTTTCGTGATGGGTTGGATGATTTTCCCCTCATCTTACTTTGGTTATGCAAAACCTTTCTTAAAGGTATCTCTCACATTAGGCCTCCAATCAGACAACCTATAGAGCCATGGAACCTCACGTTAGTTCTTCAGTCCTTAACTTAACCCCCTTTTGAACCTGCTGCAAAGTGTGACCTCAAATTTTTATCTTGGAAGTCCCTTTTCCTGGTAGCCATCATGTCAGTCTGACGAATGTTAGAGCTTCAGGCATTATGCATTAAAAGGCCCTATTTAATCTTCCACAAGGACAGAATATCACTCCGGACAAACCCATCTTTTCTCCCCAAAGTTATTTCAGATTTTTCCATCAATCAGACCATTGATCTGCCAGTATTTTTCCCAAATTTTACTAATAAAGGGGAGTACTGTCTATATTTTTTGGATGTACACAGACAATTGAGGTTTTATTTAGACAGAACCAAAGCAAATACGTAAACATGACCAACTTTCCATTTCCTTCTCTGGACCTAGAATGGGAAATTCCGTCTCCAAGGTCACTTTATCAAAATGACTAAGGGACTGCATATGACACATCTATTCACTTGCAAAAAAAAAACCTTTGCCACAGAATGTCAAAGCCCATTCTACCAGATCTATGGCAACGTCTGTAGCCTTCCATTTGAGAGCCTCTATGGATGATATTTGTGCTAACCCCCACACTTTTATCAATCATTACAAATTGGATGTGGTCTCCAGAGGGAGAGCTGCCTACGACTCAGTGGTACTCAGGAACATTCTTCCATAAGGGCTGCCCAAGGAACACAAGGTAGCTGGGGATTCTGTCCCATGAGTGATGAATGGAAAGAAAATTAACAACATCAGATAAAGAAGTTATGTCTTACCATAACATTCCATCTGTGTTGTTGATCTGCTTTCATTCATCACTTCCCACCCTCCTTCCCTCCTCCAAATGCTCCTGGTGATATAGGTTCATAGGTAGGTACTAGGCTATTGGCCCAAGGGCCTATACAAGCCTAGCAAAAAAGGTACCCTGGCTTTCGCCACCCAAGAAAATTATTTTCCTGTGCCCCTGTCAAGCAGAACCACAGAAGTGATCCCCGGGGTGAATTTCCTGTTGCCCATCCAATCATCAAGATTTTTCTTGGAGTGCTAATGAGAAGCTCTGTTTGACATAGGTAGTATGTTCCAGAGTATGGGAAGTCTCTGGGACAGGAATCTATCCCTCCAGCCTGATCTGTTTATTGTGGTGACAAGGTTTAGGTCCCTAGAGCGTGTAGCTTGGAGGGATTGGGATTTTTCTTTAAGTGGAGCATGTCCAACAGCTCTGGGTTTGACATAGCTTTGTATGTTGGACAAAGATCGCCTCTGAGTAGGTGATATGCGACGGAGTAAACCTGGAGTTTTTTGAGTCTGTCTGCGTAAGGCATCTGCTTGAGGCCAGTAATCCTCTTTGTGAGGTATTTTTGTGGCCTTTCCAGTTGTTGTAGATGTTGTGTGACGTACATACCAAAAAGGGGCATTGTACTCTATAATGGGTCTAATGAGTGAAGACTAGTGGGAAACAATCACCTCTTTTTTTCTGGATGAGAAACCTTTTGTGATGAGATGTACCACGTAGAAGGATATTTTGGGTCCCAGTGGTGAGTTAGTGCATTTGTGCAGAAATGGCCTCTGCTTTACTAGTACAAGATGGGCAAACTTGATCTGAGTAACAGGGAGAAGGGCACTATGGGTAGAAGCTTAGCTCGAGAGGTTTTTGCTGGCGTGAACATGGTATTAAGCTGACTCGGTTTCGAGGACTCGGAACTGAACCCATCAGTGATGAATAAAAAAGATCAACAACACAGATGGAATGTTATGGTAAGATATACCTTCTTTCTTCATGAAGTTGAAACTTCAGCCTGTTTGTTTTGTCTGTTTAATAAAATATAGGAGAAGCTGCAGATTCCTTTCTTCCCTCATACTGCCACCTTGCATAGACCTTGTTATCATTTTGGAAGTATTCTTCAAGTTGTTCCCTCCATGCCGATGTCTGTCTTCATTTCTGGCCTCCCACATTATGTTCACCTTGGTCACTGCTGTTCTTCATCGGGATATGTTCACATCAAGCAGTTGGAATACTTTCAGGCTGTTTTTGTCCTCTTCATTGACTTTTCTCCTGGGTGGCACCTAAGGCAAGGCACTCTGAAGAAGGCAGTGCTAGTATTAGGCCATTCCATAACTGTCTTCCACTTGCCTTGTATTTGGGAGCAAAAGACGTATTCTACGTGGAAGTCCTAGTCTTGCTGGTCCAACAGAAGCAGTTGCAAAAACCACGTGAGGTGGCGGTATTTGTAGTCTTTTGCTAGGGTGATGATTTGGATGTGTATTTTAATTTTGTAAATTTATGCAGTCACTATTCTCATCTGAATATGTCTCCCAACAGCCTGGGTTGTTTTTCTGTGTATTCCCTTTCCAGGAGAGATTGGCCTTGTGTCAGATGCATCTTTAGAAGATTCCTTGAAGGACAAGACTCAGAGGTTGAGTGGTCATCTACAGAGTTTGATATTTCTTTTTCTTTTTAGTCCATAGTATGACTGACACATGCAGTTATATTTACACACACCTACGGTGTCTGTTACACAGTTGAGTGAGTCTTCTAGGACACTGTTACTTCACGCATCTCAAACCAGCTCTTCACTTCCTCCCTACCACCAGGAAGAAGCTCTTGCAGTAAGTGAAACTCTTACCCTTCACAGTTGAAAACATCCCATCGCAAGCTGCCTCTGCAGCTTTGGGCCCAGTGTTTGAACCCCAGTCATCAGTGTGCAGTCTTGTTCCTTGCCACTGAATTCACATTGCTGGGCATCTTGAAGTTTAATCTTAATGCAGTTTTGAATACATTATGCTAGCCTGAGCATGCTTTCAGTTAGGAGTGATTTGATCGCATATGCCAGTGATGAGACATTTGCATTTGGCATAAGCTATGAGACTTTACACAAGCCTGACAGTACATGGTATTCATTTTCATTCCACACTACTGTGTCTAGACTGCATATATTACACCTAGCTGCCTTTTTTGATAGTTAACCGAGATCTTAATGCTGCAAATGTAGTGTCTGCTAAGATTTGTAAGCCAAATGAAAATCTAGGTACAAAAATACCTATTTCTCAAATACTACCTTTGATGCTATAGTCAGAATAAGCTAAAGAAAATGTCAACAACCGGTCTTCACTACAGCCTAGGTGACCTGCATTCAAGTAACGGCTGGAGCAGCTGATTGAGACAACAGGGGAGGATAGGTATGCTCATCCTGAAGGGGAGGGTAGAGTAGGCTGCGGAATGCATGATCCCTTGAAGGAGAACTGATGTTGCCATTTGTGGTCAGGGGGCAGGTGTTCAGTTTATCAAGCTGCTGCTTGGTGGCAGTCTTTATAACTGGATGTGCAGCAGCATGCACCCATGGGGTGAGATTAGGGCCAACAGAAATGCCATTATAGCTGTAATGTCACATAGGGCATAAGCAACCTTTATAGCTGTATGAATGATGTTCGATTCAGATGGCTTCCTCTCATGTTGGTACTAGGATAATCTGTATGGTGAGGGAATCATTAGGTTCCAGTCAAGTTGGGGGAGGTTTGACGGTCTGCAAGCAGGTGTGGAGGGCCAAAAATAACTTGAGGGTGGGATCAAATGTCTACCATAGCACGATGCTGCTCTGTTATTCATGTGGAAAGTATAAAATTGCGGAGTATGTTCTAGGAAACTGTTATTTCTGTTCATTTTTTCCCAGTCTGTATTTTTTGCCAGATAAAATGCATTTGATGAGCTTGTTGCCTGAGCTTTGCTGGTTATGATTCAAAACGTCCTTGATTAAGAATTACTAATTAGCAGGTCTCAAATAGTCTGTATGAGAGAAAACTGATACTTGACAGTTGCTGAATACAAGGATAATATTTCAGTGTGGATTCAAATTTTGCATTGCGTACCATTTTAAATTGTGCATCACCTCAAACTTTGAAACTTGAATGTAACATTGGAAACAAAATGCTAAACCTTAATCAATAAAAGCAGCTGTGATGGTGATTATTGGGTCAAACGTATATGTTTGTTCACTGCATTTTTTAAAGAAATTGTATACACCAGAAGCTCTAATAACTAAGGAATGTTTTTCCCACAATGGGACACATTCTTTTTTGTTGCACTTAATGCATTGTGTGATAAGTTGTTGTTTTGCTGATGACTAGGGGTGCTTTCAGCACAAAATGAAACTCTGCATTGTTAACCGTTTGAAGTCAGGTACAATTTGGAGTGTGGTGGCAGTTTTTTCCACTCTATTTAAAGCATTAGATTATTAGTTAATTTAATATTGTGAATCATTTACATAGGTTGAATATCAAATGTTTTACTGCACTGAATCAAAAGGTTGAAACAAAAATGGGAGTAAAGTCTTAGAAAATAAAGTATTACATAAATTGATCGGCAGTGAGAAATAACTTGCATACAAATTATAATTAAAAATTGACGTTGAATGCCCACATAAGGTGTCGGAAAAGTGTGCATTTGTGTGCACATCTTCATGTTCTTTGGTCCATATGCACTTTTTATCATGGGCAGAAAGTGCCGCACTAGAGTTGAAGGCTGACAGCCGCACATCTTTGAGCTGATTACCAGTAAATTAAAATATTATTTTGTACTTCCATTTCTATAATATAAGAGACATTGTTAAGAGGTAGTTCTTGATGTTAAGGACATGGTTTTGCAGTGTCTGGTATTGTGTGTTCAGTATGCAGAGTTAAAACTGAGAATCTCAGCAAAGCCTGTGGGAATAGTGATGAAGGAAATGCTTAGTTCTGATTGGCATACAGTGGTAAAGCCCTGACTGCAGCCCAGGTGACCACAAACTGATCAGTTGATTGGGAGCTTGTCTGACCTAGCAGAGGAGGATGGGCATACCATCCTGAGGTTGGGTGAGCAAGGTGGAGCAGGATGCATGTGGCCACAGTCCGTCAGAGGGGGAGTGTCATTGTGGTGAGTGTACCGCTGTGGGTAGGCTTTCAGGTCAACATGCCACTGCTTGGTGTAGTCCTCCTTTAGCGAGTGTACAGTCAGAGGGGCAAGGTATTGTTAGTCACTGCAGTGAGATAGATTCTTCCCCACCCAGGGGGTGGTGTTAAAGTTATATAAATGCCTTCAGTGCCTGGATGTCGATGACTGCCTAATTAACCCTCAACGTTGCTGTATGATTGTCCCTCTGGATGCCTCTCTTCCCTATACTGTACTGGAGTAAGTGCCTGATATCCGGAAAGGAGTGGGCTGACTGTAATTTGGTGACGCTTGACAGTTGGAAAGCATGTGGGCATGTGGATACTTAGCAAGACTGAAGAGAAATAAGAGTGAAAAGAAAGAGAAGTTAGATTTTAGCAACTGATACTTCACCAAGAAGAACAAAAAGATGCACTTAATGTTGTAAAACTTCCTAAGCAGAGTACTGGGCAATGAGATGCTGGCAACCAGAAGGCAAAAGAAATCCAGTGGTCACCAGTACATAAGCGACTCCAGAATAATCAAATAATAGAACAGAGTGGTCAAGGTAGCCACTGAGGTACTAGGGAGCTATAACCTGGAAGCTTGCTTGCTTTTGTTTTGTAGTATGTTTGCTATAACATCTTCTTTAGATAGCTCAGTTGCTTGGGTTATCCTTGAAATTGCCAGTTTAATTGGACTTGTTTTGGCTAGTGACCTGGTAGGATGACAAATCACGGTGTGTTTTAGGTGGGTGGGAGAATGCCACAGAATGTGTCAGGGCTTTTTGCTGACCAGTATGTTTGGGAACTTTATTCAATATTTGAGACACTGGACTAGAGAAAACCATGTTTAATAAGATTATATTGAAGAAGGCAGTAAGCTGTGAGTTTCAGAATACCGGTACAAACAAAGTGAGTAAAAAAGAGGAATTGAGCATGGTGAGTGTTAGAAGAGTGCAGTAGTCCATGCTCAGTGTTTAGCAGGAGAGTAAACTGCAGTACTGTTCCAACTCAGATGGTGGGGTTGGGGGTGGAGGCTGTTTACAGTAGACTGACTATAATGTTCATTACATCACAGCAGCAACATGAACCCAAGTTCTTAATGGCTAAAGAGTACAGGCTCTAATCAAGAGGTTAGGTCCAGCAGTACCCATATTGGGCTAAAAATAGCATTTGTAAATAGAAATTCTTACAGTAGGTTCCCTAGGACTGAATTACAAGTGACTTGAAAATTAGAATATTCCATCAACTTTACCCTGAACTGTCTGCTTTCAGAGTGCCCCTTAATCACAATGCTTTGAGGTTTCCTAGCTAAAAGGAAAAATGTCTTTTAAGGAAAAACTTGGTAGTATCTGTTCAAAGGCTGCTGTTAGTTTGGTGGTAGTGACACCAGCTTGGAGTGCTGGAGGTCTTGGGATCTTGGTCCCAAATGAGAGCTCATATTTTCTTTTCATATTTCCGTAATTCATAAAACTGTCTTTTGGCTTTTTCCCATTTAGGGGTCGCCACACCGGAACTCCAGTCCACTAATGATTGTCAGTGAATTTTTACAGTGTCGAGTTGCCAGCCCAGCCTTCAAAAAGGTGCACCTACCTGCATGTATTTAAATTCACTCAATCGTGGGGAGGATTCATATTCCTGAGAAATCTTCCCAAAGAACAGGTCCCATTTTAGAAGGGGCATACTGTCCAGTGCAGAGAATTAACTGAGTTTAGTCTGCTTGATCTTACCAACCCCTGGTGATCTGAGACCATGGCGTAAGTCGCTCTGCTTGGGTCTGACTGCCAAGACAGAGGACTGTGCTTCATATACTAACTTGTCTGAGTGTCATGGAGAAAATGCTTCAATTCCTCGGCAGCAGATAACCAACCTTATGCTAAGGATAGTGCAGTGCTGTTCAAAGTGATCTGAGAGTATAAAAACCTGTAGATCCTGTTGGTAACTACCTGCAGTGTGCTGCATTTTTTAAATCAGGGTAGAAAGTGAACAGGAGAAGGCCATATTCATATTAAGGCACAGGTACATTGTTCTTAGTCACACTTTTGGCTTTGGCAATTAGCATCCACATTGATCTCTTGTCTCATTTTCAGTTGTGTTATCACCTTACTCTGCACAAGGACCTCATTATCTGTGAAGTTCATCATGAGAACAAACCAAGCATTAAAGTACTTGCATAGCTGTCTTTGGCTGACAGCTCGGCCTTTCAGATCTAGGATCTCATTGGGGCTACAGGGCTAATCATTGAGAAGAGATGAGCAGCATATTATGGGCTTTGTTGGCATTGACCATTAGCTTGTGATTTCTGTTGTGATTTCTAAACCAGTCGCAGACTCCTGGAGGACAATCTGTAGTATCTGTAGTCAGAAGTGCATTAGAAATCACCAGTTCAGCAGCATAAAAAGGTGGTTTGTAGGCTGCAGATGCCTGTAGTCATGTGTTAATAACTAGAGGAGAAGACAAAGGACTGTACTGGCAGCACAATAGGCATTATCATTCGTAACCTTGGCTATTACTCACTCATAAAGCAAATGATAAAAATGGAAAATTCAAACAATGGCTAAGAATGAGGAGAGGAAGAGAGGGGAGATCGAGAAAAAATATTTATTAAGAGGTAATAACAGCTGGAGTAGGTATGGGAGGCAGGAGAAATAATGAGTAAAATCAAGATTAAGAATAAAGGACATTAGTAAGAGAAATAAATAAATAAAAAAAAAAACAAGGAAAAGGGGATGTATATAGGTATTAGAGGAGAAGATGAAATTTTAGCCAGGAGGGCAGCAAGTCCAGAGCCCAGGAGTCCGATATGAATTCTTTTAGTTGCTGTTTAAATAAATGAATGCTACGTATTGGCCTGATTGGTGCAGGGGTCATGTTGCAGACTTTTGCTATAGTGTGAATACAGAAGATGACTACAGTTTTTGTAAGGTTTATAGTTGTCAAGTAGATTTTTGTCAGAAGATTGAAGGTGATGATTTGGGAGGAAGCAGTGGAGAACTGAACTTACAGGTGGGCAGGAAATGAGATTAAGTAAAGTTTAGTCTTTTAAGAGAAGTTTGGTATAACTTAGTTGGGATAATTCTAACCAATTTAGAGATTTTAGTGCAAAACAGTGATGAGTTCTGTATCTTGTATGGGCTGCAAATCCAGCTACCTTGTTATAACTATAAGGCACTTAACATATGGGTAAAATAAGACACAAAATATGGGTGTTACCATTGTGTTGTGATGTGTGCCTTAAAATGGATGGGGTAAAATATGAAGACTTTAATGCAGGCACAAAGCTATGTGATTACATATAATTCTGTGACAAAAGTAGCTTTGTGGTGCAGAGAGGTGGAGCCCTGGTTACAATCCTAGAGGCCTGATTTTGATCAGCGAGCCTATGTAGTAGCTGTGTCTGATGGGAGAGAATGGAGGAAGATAGCTCACTCATCCCAGGGTGCTGTTTTCCAGTGCTGACATATGGAGCAGATCGGATGCCAGAGACCATCACAAGGACTGATATGGGTACTCTGGTTTGCCAAGCAGCATGCAACACCGTAGTAGGAGTCTAACATATTAAGAGAAACATGGGCAACTCACTGATCCATCACTGGTCTGACTTCTCTCCCCAGTGAACCATCACTGGGGAGAGAAGTCAGACCAAAATTCCTTGGCCAGACAGAGTGACTGCCTCTCTGCTTGTTACTTTTACCATCACCACTGCCATTGGTTTAAGTAGGGTGGAAGAGAGAACTCCTGCCCCGACGAGGTAAATTGAGGTGAAATAGTTTGTGGGATGGGAAAAACAAAATGACTTATTGGCCAATGGAGAGGAGCCTTGATGGGCAACCGTATCATGTTGAAAAGATATGGAGAAAAAAACTGACAAAAGCAGAAAGATGCATCATCTTTGAGGTGTGGACTCCCTAAACTTCTGTAAATAACTTATTGCCTTTTCAGTCACTATTTCTGTGATCATGCATTAGAAATGGAAACCGTGGAGTCTTTCCATCTCGCTTACATTCCTTCCATCTCTCTGGAATGACATTCATTTTGAACTGTGGCATCACTAATAAACAGGATGAAAAAGATCAACAATAATTTTCAGTGTACTGAGTATGACTATCCAAACTTTTCTTTCTGTTAAGGGATTCCTTCTCTGCAGGCAGATAAAACAACCACAAAACAAAAACATAACATAAAAATAAAACAAATTATTTGTTTGATTTACTTCCTTTTGTTTTAACCTGAATGCAGAACATTTATGTAACATCCAATTATTTCCGGTTGTATATGTAACATCTCAATTTCTCATCTGTTATATTGTAAAAATAAATAAACATTATTGAAAAAAAAAACACATTACATAATTCTCAAGTCCACCTGTGAATTAAAAATAAGAAAAAAAAGTGGATGCTTTGTAGTAGTTTGAGAGCTTTGAAATTCTGGAAAATATTGACTTGCCTTATGTAAGAAAAAATGTTAACTAGTCATTAGGCTGCTGTATGAATGGCTTCCTTTGTGTGTCTGTTGCTTCAGATCAATAAATAACTTGCTAGAGGTCGTGGATCTCTGTTTTGAAGATTTGTTGCCTTCCCCAACAGTGTACAACTGTTGCTTTGTGGTGTTTGATTTCATATTAATAGCAGGTTTTGAGGTTGTGTGACTGAGGATATGAGTTGTAAGCGTTGTTGTGATGAACATTCTCGCAGTAGAAGCTAATTAAGATTCTTTTAGGTCTTGAATTTACTTGCTATTATTTATTTGTTTATTTTTAGTTTTTTGCCTTCTGCTGTAGCAATGACCAGTTTCTGGCTTTCATTATATACATTCCAATTACCAATGGGTCCAAGGTATGTCTTTTCACCCTCTCACTGTACAGGATGAAATAACACTGCAGAGGAATGGCAGAATCCCCATGTCTCAGTTGTAAATGGAACAGTCATAACAAGACACACTCCATGTAATTCACAGTGTAATTTTTTATGTCCCTGCTTCTACCACAAGCAATCTATTTTTGTCCTACTGGGTCAGCAGTTCCTATGATATATGCACTGATACATGGGTACTCTCTGTAAAGGAAAGATGTCCTTAATGGCACTATCCTTATGGTGATTGTCATCGTATAAGATAACACCCAGGCAGCATACTCTGGTTAAGATAGGGATATATTTTTAATTAATATAAACAAATTACTTTTTGGGTGTTGGATGAACCATCCCTAATTGAGGTTGGACTTTGCAGTAATGCCTCACACGTGACGTGAACATTCCTGCTGAGAAAACATAAGGCATCAGCTTCAACCCCTCCGTCGATGCTGAAACTAAACGTATGCCTTCCAGTTTGAATAAAAGGGTGCCCAGCTATGGCAAAAACCTACCCTCTCCCACAGAGAAATGGAGAGCTAGCATAGCAGCTCAGTCCTCCCTCTTGCCAGCCAGCCCTCAAGGACCTGTTTCTCAAAATAATCTTGGATCACTGGCAGTACTGTCAGACACCCGGCCACTGGGCCAGTGAACTAGCTACAGATTTATTTTTACTAATGTAATATTTTGCCGAGCACAATATCACAAAACAACCCGACTTAAAATATATAAATGAGACAAACTGAACAAGTGAGCCAGCAAAAAAAATAACTGCTCCTAGAGTGATGTAGTTGTTGTGCTACTAGTTGCATTCAATTAAAGGCTTCTAATGTAATCTTTTCAGTATATGTGCTTGGACTTTAAATCTGTGCCTAGGTTATATACTTGAAAAAAGGCAGATGCTCTTCGTGTTTCACTGTTGCAGTCATCACATTTGGGTTATCTGCCTGCAGGTAGCCCTCAGCCGGCCTGAATACCAGAGTCTTGGAATTTCTGTATCAGATGCTGTTGCTTCTTCCATGACGTCAGGGGTATAAAACATGCAGCTGATGCCATTACATCAGTCTTTCTTGCCATGCAGTGCCCAAAGCAGAAGCAGTTTGCAAGTGCTGGTCGGCCGCCTCCTGAAATTTTTATTTTTTGAGTTTCAGACGTGAAGTCTTCTAAAAGATAAGTACCCCGTTGGGGATCCTTTTTTCTTGCTCTAACCGATGTCAGAAAAAATTAACAATTGTCTTGCCTGTGGAAAGCAAATACCACACTGAGATTTTCATTCTTACTGTGTCATCTGTTTAGGCCCACACCACGACGTCCCTCGTGGTTGGTTTTTTGCCTTGTTTAATGCCCAAACTATTCGTCATTGGGCTAATTTTGTAGCTAAATTCTTTCGCTCTCAATCTCCGTACTCCAAAATGGCTTCGATAAGCCATCCGACTACCGATCTTCCAAAAAAAGTAAGGATAAAGACAGAGACAGACTGCATAGGTCCAATACTGCCAACGAAGCTACTGTTAAGCTAGTTTCCAGTTTGCCAGTACTCAGGTGCTTTCGCAGCCCCTGATACCAACTTCTACAGATTCGCAGGCCTCTACTGAGACCCATTCGGAGTCCTGTATGCTGCGAGATGCTTCTTCGACTATGGAACCTGCGGATGTCTCTACCTTGGATGGGTCTGGAGCCGCTGTGCAGGCACCGGCTTCTGAGGGTATATTCAGGCCTTCCGATTTTCATGTTAAATTGACGACTTCGTTTGAAACCAAAAATACCAAATTTCTAAGGCCTAAAGTTCGCACTACTCCTAAGAAACCGATGACCAAAGCGCATTCTCAGGCCCACATGCCACAAAAACAAATACTTAGAATGTCTGAAGACCTCATTACTTTACTTTAATCAGGGGAAGTCAGCATTCCCCCTCAAAAAGACCAAGAACTGATTTTCCTTCTGATTCTTCAGATGAGGAGTCTGATAACTCTGATCTTTCTGATTACCAGGGCATACCCTTATCTACCTATGAGGATTCTGATGCAGAGGATTCCATCTCATCTGCTTCCCCTCCAGAAGATATTTCTTTTGGTGAAACCCTGCATACCCTTAGAGACCATTTCCGCTGGGAGAGCCAGGACTACTCTCGGTCCAAAAAGAGACTCAGGAAATTTTTAAACTTGCCTCAGCACAGGCGTCTAGCAGTTCCTCTTTAAGAATCCTACTGAGGACCCAGAGACCATTTCCCAGGGACCTAAAGGCATTAAGGCTACAACTGCCAAAAATCCTACCCCTTCAGACAAGGATTCTAGGGCTTTAGACAGATTGGGTAAGAAGGTATACACCTCTGCTACTCTTGCCATTAGGGCTTTAAATTGCCAGTTTCATATGTTAAAGTATCAGCAGCATATTATGGAGCTAATCAAACAGAAAATTATGTTGATTCCTGATTGTGCAGAACACAAAGATTTACATGAGTTAATGCATTCTGCTAACCAAGCTGGTAAACATACTTTGCAATGTGGATTTGATGCCTTAGAAGCATCCTGCAGGGCTGCTGTCACTGGATCTGTTCTTAGAAGGCATGCTTGGCTTAAGGAACAAAACTTGCCAGATCATGTCAAAGCAAAATTACTAGATGCACCATTAAACCAAGAGCATCTGTTTGGCAATAAAGCACAAGTCCTCAAAAGGCTGGAGGAGAAAGCTAAATCTAACGCAAACTGTTAAAGATTTCTTACAAGTACAACCACCTAGATTCAATAGGCATTGGCCTTCTAAAAACTGGTCTCTTCCAATCCCTTCCAGGCCTTCTCAGTCCAAATCCAGGGGCAGCAGACCACTGAAACTTCATACTCAGGTTATGCACAGATCTAAGCAATGGAGTGCTCCCACGTCCAAAACAGGGATTAGTAAGCTGCCATCCTACGGTAAAATTGCACAATGAGCATCTTCTGTGTGGCGACATGTGTGAATGGGCATTCCTTCGCTGAAGGTTGTGCGTTAGGCCTGGCAAGCCAGCACGTAAAAATCTACTGCCAGTCATTAGTGGACCGGAGTTCCGCTGTGGCGACCCCTAACCGGGAAAAGCCGAAAGACACAAACAAACAAACTTTTACTTAACTCTTCCAAGCCTTGCCCAAGTACTTGCACCTTTAGGAGGGAAACTTGCCCAGCTTGCCAAAAACTGGGAGTACATTGCCCAGGACAGATGGGTCTTAAACATTAAACCATAAGCGGATGGCCAGACCTCCCCCCAAACCATTGGGCAGAGGGCCAAAAGCAAGTACTTTCTCTTCTCAGTATCAAGGCTATTCAACCTGTCCCAGCAGAACAAAGGGGACAAGGCTTTTATTCCAGACTATTTCTGGTACCCGGAAAAGAAAACTCCTGGCGTCCTATCCTGGAGCTTTCTGTTTTCACCACCTTTCTGGTTGTTCCAAAATTCAAAATGCTAACTCTCCAACAGCTCCTTTCCTATGCTAGCCAAGGATTCCTGGCTAGCAACCCTAGACTTAAAAGAAGCTTATCTGCACATTCCCAAAAGGGAATCTTGCAGGAAGTACCTACGCTTCAGAGCAGGCTCTACGCACTATCAGTTCTCTACACTCCCTTTGGCTTATCTACGGCGCCGAGGGTGTTCACAAAGTGCCTAGCTCCAGCCATTGCATACTGCAGGCAGAGAAGAATTCAAATTTACTCATACTTTGACGATTGCCTGATTTCAGGCGGACAGTCAGGAATTGGTAATACAGCACCTGACATTTGTAAAAAGACTTCTGACTTCACTGGGGTACACCATCAACAAAAATAAATTACACCTGGTACCCAGCCAACAGATTGTATTCCTGGGAGCAAGCTTGAACACAACTTCCCAGATGGCATTCCTCAATCCAGAGAAACAAATTTATTTGACAAACTACTTCAATCTACTGGCCACCAAAACCCGGCTATCTGCAAGAAAAGTACTGCAAGCTCTAGGGTTCATGGCCTATTGCAGTCAACTAATTCTATATGCAAGACTGCATATGAGGAAACTTCAGTGGTACCTAAAAAGTCTCTGGTGTCAACATTCTCAGGACCTGGAAACAATGATTCCTATCATTCCTTGTCTGAGGACAGAGTTCATTTGGTGGGCAGAAGCCTGCAGCCACAACAAGGGACTCCCTTTCACACTACCCCCTGCCACCCAAACCCTAACAACGGACGCATCAGACTATGCATGGGGGGGCCTCACATGGCAGGGCAGTGCATTCAGGGCAAATGGAGCCCAAAACAAATGCATCTGCATATCAATCAAAAAGAAATGTTAGGTAAAGACAGACAACACCACAGTTATGTGGTACATAAATATGCAGGGGGGAACCCATTCCTACCCACTCTGCAGATTAGCCATGGCTCTGTGGAACACAGCCTTGAGCAGCCAAGTGCACATGCAAGCTCAGTTCCTGCCAGGCAAACTAAATTCGCTGGCAGACAACTTAAGTAGAAATCTCATGGACCCACACGAGTGGAAACTGGAACCCAAAATATTCAAGCTGTTGAGGAACAGGTGGGGGGGGGGGGGCACCAGAGGTGGACCTTTTTGCTTTCCCTCAGAACTATTAATTGAGCAAATATTACACCAAAACTCCCCACAGCCAAGTTTGGAAAGTGGATGCCCTGTCCTTTACCTGGGAAAGTCTCTCAATCTATGCCTTTCCCCCTCTGCCCGTCCTCTTGAAAGTTCTAATGAAGATCAAACAGGACAAGCCAAGGACAATCCTGATCGCACCAGACTGGCCATGCCAGCACTGGTACCCTTTTTGCGCAGTCTGACAGTACTGCCACCATGGCACCTGCCTCAGACTCCTTCCCTGCTGTCCCAGCAGGCGGGCCAGATTCTGCACCCTCAGTTACAGACCCTGAACCTGGCAGCTGGCTCATCCTCTGAACTCATCACCAGCAACACTCAGTAACCAGGTGCTGAATGTCATTCTTGGGGCAAGGAGGCCTAGTACTAGAAAATCCTATTCGGAAAAGTGAAAAAGATACTGTTCCTGGTGCCAGTCTCAGGGAAGGGACACAAATGTGCCCAACTTACCTCGTATACTAGATTACTTAACAGAAATGATCCACAAGGGCCTATCCTTCTCTTCAATTAAGATTCATGCCTCTGCCATCTCAGCTCATTATAATACTGAGCCACCCCTCTTCTCTCATCTTCCGGTAAAACAGTTCCTGAGAGGAGCCAGAAATTTAAGATCCCCCCCCCCCCCCAAGAGATCTCCCACTCCAGTCTGGGACCTTTTCTTTGTATTAGAATAGCTCACACTTCCGCCCTTTGAACCTGCTGCTATAGCAGAGTTAAAATTCCTCTCATGGAAAACAGCTTTACTTCTAGCCATCACTTCAGCAAGAAGAGTGTCTGAATTGCATGCCCTTGTGGCTGTGGAATCCTTCATTATCTTCCATGCGGACAGGGTTTCCCTCAGGACTAACCCATCTTTTATGCCCAAGGTGGTGTCTAGTGTGGCTTTAAACCAGTCCATTCATTTGCCAACTTTTTTCCCTAATCCTCAGAATAAAGAGGAAAGGATCCTGCACTTTCTGGACGTGCACAGGCAGCTTAGGCTCTGTCTGGACAGGGCTAAACCTCTCAGACAATCTGACCAGCTTCTATTCAGCTTTGCTGCAGGAGCAGAGGGCTAGGCCATTTCAAAGCAAACCATTTCTAAATGGATAGGACACTGCATCAATTTCTGCTACAAACACCATGGGAAACCTACCCCACAGGGGATCTCAGAACACATTTCACTAGGGCTACGTCTACCTCTACAGCATTCCTAAGGGGAGTCCCTACCAGGGACATCCTGGAAGCTGCAATCTGGAGCTCTGTACACACTTTCACCAAGCATTACCACTTACCTGTCTTTTCTAAATCCAGAGCTGGATTTGCCACAGCAGTCTTACAAGGCCTGATTGCCAGCCCTAATGCTTCTTAACTACCTCCACCCTTCCTTAGCTTTGGAAATCAACCCAAATGTGTTGACTGCAACAGTGAAGCATGAAGAACATAATACAGTTGTGTACACTTACCATAAATGTAGATGTTCGAGTGTATTCACTGTTGCAGTCCTGGTTACCCTCCCGCCAGCCCCGACGTCTCTTTTCTTGTACCTGTCCTTTTTGTTTGGCATATCTTATATCATGTGTATTTGCTTTTTACTGGGGGTGTTCCATACCATGTAATTGCTTCCTATTTTGGGGGCACCTGACATCTGGGGCAAGAAAAACTGATGTAATGGCGTCTGCTGCATGTTTTATACCCAAGAATACCTGACGTCATGGAAGAATCGACCGCATCCGACGCAGAAATCCCAAGACTCTGGTATTCAGGCTGGCTGAGGGCTACCTGCAGGCAGGTAACACAAATTTGATGACTGCAACAGTGAATACACTTGAACATCTACATTTATGGTACGTGTACACAACTGTACTTTATGTTGGGAGGTGTTACAAGACAAGAGTTGGGTGTAGAAATCTGAAATTTGTGGCTGTTACCCTAATGGACTGCTCAAGCCTTGGGATGGTTCCTTCTCTGCAGGTGATACAGGGCCAACACACTGGGTTGTCCCATACAGTCACCTGGTGAATTTCCCTGGCCACAAAGACCATGCAAACACATCCCTATACAAGCAGGTAGCACTTTCCAGTACTCTGTCCTCCATATGCTTTTGTTGCCTTGCCACCTTACTTGCATTTACACTGACCTCCACCAGTGAAGATTAATCCCAGACCTAGGCTACTAGGTACCAGTGTGAGAGAGCTAAACCACTAACTACTTTATCATTCTCATTACCAGCTCAGCCAATGTTCTGTTACTGTTTATATGTAGGCCCTAGGTACAGCATCACGACAGTGTTGTCCCTTACAAAGTACACTTTTCTAAAGCATTCTACTGCATATAATAAAAGTGGACGGTTAGTGTGACGGAGTTCAACAGTGCTGCATCTCAGAGAGCAGTGTCACTGTGATAGTGGGCCTAGCATGTCAGCACAGAGACCAGAGTCACTGCAGTAAAACCAGATATTTTGTCTGACAGTTTTATAACTGGGAGCTCAGAAGTGCTTAAAACCCTGAACTGTGCTTATCAGGAGATAGCTAATGAAATCTTTTTCTCTCCTTAGGCTTCGATTTTCTGGGAAAAAAAATCTGATTCATAAATGAAAGCCTTTTTTGTCAGACTGTGCACTGTTAGCCCTGCATTGTTTCCATAGAAACGCTATACTTATGCCAGTGTTGCCTTGGACAACTTGTGCTGCATTAGGAACAATTCCCTAGCTTTCATTTTACTAAGCACTACCTCCAAAATGACTCAAATGAAACTGGTAACCAGAAGAGGAATCTTAAACAAAGATATTACCCATTGGAGAATGTGAAGAACAATGAATTGCTTTAATTGGAGCTCTGATACCAAATGGTTTTTAGCTAAGACTTTCAGTCCTTTTCATTATTATTTTATAAGTCTACCCTGCTCTCTTTAACTGTCTGTGCCAGTGAATTTCTCATTGGTGAATGGATCATGGGATGTGAGAATGCAAATTGTACCGTCATACCTTCCTCCCTTTTTCTTTCTTTTCCTTAATTTATTCCTTTCCTTGCAGTCAATTTCTACACTTCAGCGTAATTTGCCTCACCATACACCAAAAAAAAAAAAAAAAAAAAAATGTGAGAGAAGATGGCAGAGTGCAATTATTAAGCAATCATCTATTGAACCTGGACATCTCATCTGGGTTTGACATTTGTGCCCTCCTGTGTGGCTGTGAACATCATAATCATTCATCAATCCTGTGATACCTTGGAAAAAAAGGACAGTTTATCTCCTAGTTACCTTAATTAAACAAGTTAATGTTCTCTACTTCCAGCTAGTCCCTAATTGTATTAAACTGCAGATATTTGTATAAGTGAAGTGAGTAGTGGCGGTGGGGCAGATGTTTGCATATTGAAAGTAGGACACAACATATGAATAAGCAGACGCATGTTTGAAACCCATCACGCTCATTTCCATTAAGGTAGACTGCCAGTGCATCAACTGATTATAGCTGCACACCCAAATGCAAGCAAGCATCCACAGTAAACGATCTGTCTGTCAGGTGGACAATCTATGCCTTTTTACTCTGTGACACTCCAGCTGTCAGTGGTTTCCTTGCAAACACCCCTCCTCATCAAAGTGTACAGATTTCTTTCCTGACTGGGCTAGTAGGGGGAGTTCAGGAAACTGGGTAAATGCAGGCCTGTGTTGCATTAAGATGTTAATCACCAAAGTTATCTACACTGCAGAAATATCTTCACATATGTGAAACGGAGGCAAAAAGTGGATTCCAACAAGAAGCAGTTCACATGCCTTATTTTTACAAATAGGAATGTAACACCTGAAACAAAATATCAATCAAACTCCTCGTCTTAATCACCAGCAACATTTTCTGAGAGCAGAGAGGTGATGATGGTATTCTTTACACTTTGCAATACAGGACAAGGAACAGAGACAACAGATAGTATTTTTTATTACACGCAGTACTGTGTGCCATCAGTAATCAAGCTGTTGAGCCTGTGACTGATAAGTTACCAAACAGGATTCAGTTCATGATCAGTACTCCAAAGGAAGCACCTCTGTGGTTCCCTGTGACGTACACTCTTAACTTTATGATATGAACACCAAACATACAAGTTGCTACATACACAAAACACTGCCTATTCCTAGCCATCTGACTGAAGGCTACCACTTACCCTGTAAATGTCTGCAATTTTTGGCCATATACATCAGTCCCACCTCATCATACATTAGAAGGAAACTAGGCATTCTCTAGCTAAACTTCTGAAAGCTGGCACTCCCTTCCACTTGAAGTCAATTTTTTTAAGCCAGGGAGTGTTTAAATCATGACTAAAGTCTTATCTTTGCAAAAAATCTATTTGTAAATGTTTCTGAGAAATGCACTCAGTCCCCCGATACTGTCCAGTGTTATATATATAACCATGTAGTAGTTTCTGTCTGGTGTGGGTAAATGCAAAGTTGTTTTTGCAGCATAACTCCTGTGAATGTGTTGCTGCTAGCTGCATATGGCTGTATTAGTACAGTACATTTCTGTCTTACTTTTCAGTATTACTCTCCTGTTACACTGTTTACTAATTCTGTAATTACTGTAGCAGTTGGTTGTTGATGTAAGCCGTGGTCCGGTCCACTTCCTGAAATTGTAAGTAAAATTAACTTTATGTTGTAAATAACCTTATGCTGAGCTGCAATGTGCAGTAGTGGACTGATGTTACCCACGCATTACACTTCCCACTGTGTTTTAGGATGGCCATAAAGACACTTGTCTCTGTGTTTTAGTGTGGCCATGAGATGATTGTGCCCTAAAAGATGTTACAAATCCCATAGCTCTTCTTTTAATCTAAGAGGCAGGCGTATCCTTTTCCATACAGGGATAATTTAAAAAGCTGTATGACATTGATTGGAAGGTTGTGGGTGAGAAGAAATAGATGAATTTTCTAGTTAAAAATTGCTTTGTATGCAAGTGATGTAATTGCGTCTCTAACCAGATGATGATCTTGATGAATTACAGAGAATATTGACAGGGTTTGGCAAAATGTCAGGGTACTGAATAAATGAGGATAAGACCCAAGTAATAGGGGCAAATCTAAAGAGCTCTTGGGAGGCTTTTGCTAAGGAGATTGGGGGGTAGATACTTGGGAATGTGGTTGAAAGAAACCTACAAAGAATGTTGAAGGATTACCTTTGAGAAACGGGTAGGGACCTTGGTGAAGAAACTGCAGAACTGGAAGTTGTTGGGTTTGAATTTAGAGCAAAGTGTGCAAGTTATAAAATTGCATCTGAAACCATGTGCTTATAGCTTCAGTCTTTTTGGCATCCCTTAAGGAAGAGGAAGCTTAGACAAAAAATTTTGAGGTTTTATATGGATGGGGATACACCTCAGGTGAATTGGAATAGACTTGTATTATATAAAGCGAGAGGAGGATTGGGGTACCATATATTGACGTGAGTATTGTATTTGGTCTGTTTGGCAAGAATTCAGTCAGCTGTTTAAGTAAGGATGGTCTGAGTAAAGAATGGGTGAGTGACAGGGTGTCACATTTATGATGTGCTTTGGGGTAGGAGTATTCAAGTAGTGCACCCCCATTTTTAAATAATGTTAGGAGGGTAGTAGGTATTCAAGTCTAAAATCTGGCAGGACTGGAGAGAAGCAGTACTCCACATTTGGGATTTGAAAAAAGGACACTGATGAACAATCTCCATTTAGGAGATGGGAGGTATATGCAGACTCCAGTTAAGTAATGGGATCAGTTAATCAAAAAATTGGAAAAACTGAAGTGGGAGGAAGCAAACAATTAGTAGATCGTTTGTGTTATGCATTAAGAAGAGAATTACATAAATTGCCACGGGAGAGTTTCTCAGAGTAAGTGGTCAGTTTTAATTGGATAGTGATAGTTAGAAAATTAAAGTTTGAATTCCCAAATTATACAAGGTCTTGGGGGAACAGCAGACAAAGGAAGTGGAAAGAATGAGGACCAAATGGGCCTGCGCGGTAGGAGAAGAGATAACGGAAAGTCGATGGAACCAGATACATGAGCTGAACTGGAAAGTCAACTACTGTGAGGAAGTTCAGAATCTTTTTT
>NC_056747.1:287414764-287598672 GCF_019279795.1 Protopterus annectens | reverse complement strand
GAATATTTGTTAGGTAGAGACCCTTGGAAATTATGGGGGAAGAGCAGAATCATTTGATGTGGGCTATTGTGTTGGCAGCAAAAACGGCAATAACTAAAAGGTGAGAAAATTGAGGACTGCCAGAAAATTCAAGAGGTAGTGAGGTTAGCAGAGAAGCTGAGGGAAGAAGAGGAGAAGAACTTAACACAGCAAAATCAGAAGTATGTTAAAGATGGTTCCCTTGATTTGAATATCTTGAGCTAATAGGATGTATCTAATGGGAGGTAAACTAGCATTTACATACTGGTATCAGGTGCATAGGAGGAGAATATGAAAAAGAATCATGGCACTTTTTATGAATGAAAGAGGTTTGTCTTTTGTGTTGGAGTTTTCTTCTTTTTTTCTGTTGAACTATAGTTAAGGTGAAAAGTAGAATAAAAGGTTTTGGACTTTGTAAGGTAGATACATGTTTTTATTTGTAGGCAAAGGGAAACTAAAGTGGAGATTTTTGAAGTTAAATTTCTTCATGATTATGTTTATAATTGTTAAAGTAACTTTTGAAAAAGCGGATTAGTTTATACATTTTTGTTATATTGGTTTCACTCAATCTCGTAGGTTCTTTACTTGGGAAAGAACCACAGTGCTGTCTTTCAAAGATTAATCACCGTTGTATTTACAAAATTATTGAGCCAGAGCCAGCTACATGCAAAGCTACATTGCGCAGCCAGCAATATGTGTAGGTGGTTATCGTTTAATTTATAACACTTCCTTTTAATATATGATGTATTGTTTACACTATAAACAGATTTGATCTTACTTAGCCAGCACTTTCTCATTTAGAACAGCTGATGGAGTACCCAGTTGCTACTTCTCCACAAGGGTATAACCAGTTTGGCTTTGACCGATACCTGCTTTTTCAAGTATAGCTGTGTCTGTTGCCCCTTCTTTTCTAAAGCATTTTGCTTTCCCCATTCTGCTTACCATTTTGTGCTACCTTTGATAAAAGATGTCCAGAATGGGATTCTAGGTAAGAATAACAAAAGTGTAGCTCATCATGAATTGTTGCCCCTTCAGCAAATAAATCCCAAACCATTTTTATTCCCTATATCACCGAAAAGGCATTGTGTTACAGAGACCCACATTCAACCTGTCAGTAAGTGAACAGTCCTTTTCAAAGCTGTAAAAACTACACTTTCTTTTCTAACTGGTAATGCATCTGGGTAACTAAAGCTGAATGTGTTGCAAACAGTCGTGTCCGGGTTTCTGCAAACATAACCAACATATTATGTGTTATTGTAACAAATGTAAGATTCACCTCTGCAGTTTTGCTTTCAAGGTGAATTTCTTTCTTGATACCCATTTCTCAGACATGTTACACTGGTCATGATTGGACATGCAGACATAGTACTTTAAAATTTGTAACACTAGGGAACCTGCCGTAGGCACACGTAGGGTACATTTACTGTACAAAAGCAGCATAAAATATTTAGTAAAGGCAATCCTAAAAAAAATACTTACTGACCTCTTAAGTTTTGAAAGGGCACAATGTTTGAGTGGATGCAGTGGACGTGAGCATATAAAAGGAGGGATTAGCTCTCTATCCCATGCATGGTCACTTTTATAAAATAAGCATCAAGTTTTTCCAAACTTTATTTTGTTGCCTTATAGCAAGAGGTTCCCCAGTTCTGTTCTCAGTTGGTCCTTCTGTGCAGAGTCTGCATGCCCTCCTTGTCTTCATGTGGGTTTTCTCTGGGTGGGGTGCTCCGGTTTCCTCCCACATTCCAAAGACCTACAATAGGTGGATTCGATATTCTAAATTGGCCATAGGTGTGTGTGTGTGTGTGTGGTTTAGAAGAACTACCATGGCAGAGCTAGCCACTCTGTGGTGTGAACCTTGGTTTGACACCCCAACCACATGTGCTAAGTGTGTAAAAGGGGTTGTGGATGGATGGATGCATGTCAGTGGGATGTGCCCATGTATAATTTACTTATTTACATATTGGCTTTTGTTTACCGATAAAGTCTTCCTGATCTGAAAGCTTCTTCTCAGTGGGGAAAAGGGGGGGGGGGGGCACTAAAAATGCACACTGGTCTCACTAAAGTAGCATGACTTCACAAACTGAACAATGCAGATGACTAAAGAGCTGAAACACTTATTAAAACTAAGGGACAACTGGTTAAGAAGAAAACTACTTCCAAGAAAGAGAGAGATTTTTAATACTTAATTTAGCTAAAAATCCATAGGGGGATACCAAGCTAACTTTATACAAATCTGCCATCTATCTGTCTCTCACCCCTCAGTAAGCCTAAAAAACTCTGGAAACAGGTTAAACGACTTCACAGACAAAGCAAAGACTGCAATCTATTCACAAACAACGCAATATAGTCTATTTCAGCAGAGGATTTCCTCAAAGAATTGAATCAACTTCCCCACTCTGTTCCCTGATCCAAACCTCTCCAGAATTTGCACCACTTTATTTCATGAAAATCTGGTCTAATGAGACAGAAAAGCTACTGAACAAAATACCTCCAAATGAAGTGCTAAGAGCTGACAGTTTAAAACCCTGGATCATTCAGTCCTGCATAGAATATTTTTTATAGGTGCATTTTGCCCTTGTGCCTGCTGGTCATCAGGCCTTCATTTATTGGACTCTTATATTCCTCTTTACTTTAAGAACTACCCCTCTAGATTACAGGGGTGAGAGCTATCCTGAGGCAGCCAATATACTGACAGCTTTGAGGATTTGTGCCTTTGCTGGCTTTCTGTAAATGAATATGTATATGTGAGTCACAGTAAGGATCCACAACACCTTTCCCCTTTGTGTGTGTTCTCATTAACTCAATAATGAAGCCTGCTAGTAGGCAGTGGCTTGCTATGCCAAACGTCCACCCTCAGGATGTGCCATTGATGCTACTTCTGCATGGGACTGTGGTTGTATGTGTCCTGCACCAGCCTGCGCTCCCTTCTTTGGTTGCACATACCCATTCTCCCGTGCCAGCTCCATCACAAGTCCCAGATGCTACTCTATCTTGGGTCACCTGTGACACAATCAGGGGTTTATCCCGGTGTCTCACTGGAGCTGGCTAAAATCTTGCACAGAATATATAGTTTACATAAGCTGTCTTTGTACAGCAGCTCACTTTATATCATCTGTAAAAGCACAATAATAACTCCCATCCCAAAAATTCACAAACATACCTCTCTGTCTGACTTCAGACAAACCTCTATACTCTCCCTACTTGGCAAATTACTGGGAAAGCTTCAATGCCTACAACTTGCAGAATATATCTAAAAGCATGAAATCCTTTCTGTAAACCAACATGGCTTCTGGTCAGTATACAGTACTTTTACAGGTAACATTCTAATTAAAACAGATAAAGGTTAGCTAGTTGCCATGTTTTTCAACCTGAAACTTTCAGTTTAGTTCATCTTTTGCAAATCTCCCTGCTAGCAGCTGGCCTAAGTCCCAAGGCAGCTCAAGTTCCAGAATTTAATAAAATAGCCCTCCCATAAGTGCACACAACTAGACCAACAACCTTAATAAATATGGTTCTACCTCCTCTGACCTTCTTTTTAACACTTTTATTGAATTATGACTTAAGACATAGGCAAACATACATACAGTGGATATAAAAAGTGTACACACCCCTGTTAAAAGTGCCAGATTTTTGTGATTTTAAAAAAGTATACCACAATAAATCATTTCAAAACTTTGTCCCACCTTTTAATGTGACCTATAACCTGGTCTCATTTTTATATCAGAAAAACCTGGGATTTTAACAGGGGTGTGTACACTTTTTATATCCACTGTACATTTATATAAAATAAAACCATATTAACATGTTCCCATTTACAAACATTATAAGTAACACATTATTTTGTATAATTATCATCAATCCAGCATTACATAACTTGATCACTTCCTGCCTTCCCCTAAACCTCACTCGTTCTGTAAAATATGCTGCATGTATCATTCCCACAATTAATTGCCTTTTTTCCTATGTAATTTGATGCTACTTTTTTTTAAAGATCCCACTTTAAGTTCCTTTATCTGTGTTACAGTATAATTCAAATACAGTTGGTTTAGACTTTGAGTTCCATTTTTTAGTAATTACTTTTTTTGGCAACCACCAAAATTAAACTTAACAAAGCGTTACTATTTATAGGCACTTCAGATCCTATATACCAGCTCAAAATATAGTTATGCTTATTTGCTCACACAGTATTTCTGACAGTGTAATCTGTATCTGTTGGGAATGTTTAAAGTCTGCCAACTCATTACACTCCCAAAAATATGTTCCTAGTTACTTCTCTGTTCCTCATTACATCTCCAACAGTTGTCATCAATCTAAGGAACAATTATTTGGAGTATGTATGTATGCTTGGGGTATAAAAATACCCATGCAAAAACTTTCAAGCAAAAATCCTAAATCTTCTAGACTTGCATATTTGGGAACCATACATATATCCTCCCATCGTTTCTTTGTGAATCGCTTATCCAGTCTCTTCCCAATATTTACTATCATCCTCTTATCTATTCCTACAGCTATTATGCAATATTTTATATGTCCTACTAATTATTCATTTTTTAACTACAACTTCTGTTCTAGATTCAAGTAAAAAATCTGCCAGAGCACCTTTCACTTGGGATTTACCTTCCCTTTTTTCCTCGGGATTCACCATCCCTTTTTCCTTGTCTATACTCTATCAGTCCCTGATAGGGAAGGCAGTCTCTAGCCTGCAGTCCAAATGTCCTCTTTGCCTCTTCTCATCCTATTAACCTTCCCTCTCTAGTTATGTGCTCCCAATACCGTGGTTCTTTTGCCAGTTTTCTCCAGTAAATTCCAGCCCCCTCTTGCCTATTTTCTGTATCCCTAGTTACAGTCATTCCCATTGGCAAAATATCCTTTCAACATTCTCGTGTTAGCTTAGTTCTTATAATACTTTCTGCTAATTTATAAATATAATGTTCTGTATGGCTCTTACTTTCTTTAAGGATCTGTATCTAAAATCACACACTCTACGTATTTCTTGAATTCTGCCATCATCATCATCCTCCTCATCCTTTTCTACTATGAATTATAGCTTTCTGCTTGTGTTATGTATAAGAGCCTTAACAGTGTAACTCTAAAATATCTGTTCAAATCAGGTAATCTGAAACCACCTTGTTCTGTTGGAAGGATCAGCTTATCCCACTTGACTCTTGTCTTACATTCCAAATAAAATCTTTCAATTTTTTTATTAATGCAGGTCCTCACCCACAGTCGAGTGATGTCTAAAGACATGCAGGTAGGTGTGCGCGTGAATGGGTGTGCCTTCCTTGAAGGTTGGGCGTCGGGCTGGCAACTCGGCACTGTAAAAATCCACTGCCAGTCATTAGCAGACCTGAGTTCCGCTGTGGCGACCCCTAACTGAGAAAAGCCGAAAGACTTAACTTTTTTTTTAATTACTGTCCACAACTTCTCCTCTGGTTGACAAAAATATGCCTGAACTGTAAATAATTCTAAAGGGACCAAAACATTCTGACTGCTTGAATCTTGCTATCCATATCCATAAACAAGAGCTCCCATTTTGTCAGTTTTTGTTTTTATCTTATCTGCCATAATGGAATGCTTTATAATTCATATTCCTAAATATTTAATTTTATTATGTCCTCATAAATATGGGTATTTCTGAACCAATTCATGTGTGGTTGCATAGTTTACCGCTATAGCCTTTGTTTTATGTTCATTAATTTTACATCCCAAAAAGACATGAAACTGTCTCAAAATGTTCCACAACACTGAGATATCTTTTTCTGGTTTTATCAGGTACAAAATAATACCGTCTGCAAGTAACGCCAACTTTTTCTGGTTACCATACCTTTTATATCCCTGAATTTCTGTGTCCCTTATTTCCTTTGTCAGTGGCTCTAAATATAACCCAAATAAAGGGAAAAGAGGACACCCCGCCTAGTTCCTCTGTTCAGACACAAGGTATCAGAGAAGAAACCCTCTCACTTTAATTTTTGCCTCTGATTCCTCATACATCATCCTGAATAACCTTGGCGATGCAAATGCTTCCATTGCTCAGCTTATTCTGCATCGAGACCCACTAACAACACTGGTATTTTCTTGCATTCTGTTACCCTCTGTGTCATTGTAATGTCAATGTTGTCAAATGTTTGTCTACCCCTGCAAAACCACATTGATCCATATTTATCAGTTTTGAAAACCCCTTTGCCATTCTTTAAGCTACTATCGACCTAAAGACTTTATAATCCTGGTTTAAAAGTGAAATGGGACTATATTAAGCTGGGTCTGATGGGTCTTTATCATTGTTTGGTATTACAGCCACCACAGCTTTCTTCCTGGATGATGGTGCTTCCCCACCTTTTAAAATACTGTTAAAGATCTGTAAGGTTTTGTTCATCAGTTTCTTCCTTCTTCACTTCCAGACTTCCACAGGAATACCATCTATTCCTAGAGACTGTCTGCCAGATTGATTATACATCACTGTTTTTATTTCCTCATATTTTAATTGTCCATTGTTGAGCTTCATCTACCTCTAACCGTGGAATACTTGAGCCTTCCATAAATATTTCCATTTGTGCTCTTCCATGATTACACATTTCTCTGCTTTATACAGTTTTCATAAAATTTCTGACATTTCTCAAATAATGAGATCCTGTAGAGATGTTAAGCAACAACTGTTTCTACTTTCTGTTGCCTAAGGTATGCTTAAAACTTTTGTGCATTGGAGTTATTAGCAGAAAAACAGTTACATAACAGCCGTCTTTCTAAACGTTTGTATATTATCCAGGTACTCCCTTATTTTTCTCTTTAGCACTCAAAAGTTGTGCCTTTTCTTATTCTCTGAAATTGCCCTTATTCTGCAATACTTTTAACCTTTGTCAGCCTCTCTTAAGTAATTCTAGTTACTTCTTAACCATACCTCTTTTTCTTTTATTTCTGCCCTATTTTTTAAACTCTACTTCATTTCATCCCACTAACTAGTTATAACCTCCGAAGAAATTTTTTTATCTTCCCTTGTAAGTCTTCAATAATTTCCACTATCCATTCCTTAAATTCCACTATTTTAACAGGTAGGTAGGGAAGCATCAGTGTCTCATTTTTATTTCATTACCCTGGATTTTTATTTTGGTTATTATTGGCACAGGATCTGAAATAGTTATTGGATGTGTATTGAAGCTTTCAATTAAATGCATGCATTCCTGTGAAATATAATTTCTGTCTAGCCCAGTTATTGTACCTTCGGGAATAATGTATAAATTCTGAGTTTCTACTACTGAATTCACATCTTCTATATCAAATATTTTATAGGTTCATAGCTAAGGCCGCCTTGCAGGCCATTTTAATCCTAGCCAGATTCCTTTTTTGTGCTCAAAATAACCAATACTATTTGGTTATAGATTGGCCTTATCCATGTATTAACAATAATTATATATTACCCCTAATGAGAATAACTGAGATCATACCGTAGAAAATTTTATGGGGACCCATGTATAGCATAAAATATTTAGTAGCTGCTTCTGTTCATTAGTAGTACAAGGGGCAGTCCTGGGGTAAGTTTTCTGTTTCCTTCTATAGATCTAAATTGCACTTGAATATGGACAGGGATAACTTTGTTTTGTGTGGATGGGGAGTCTGTTCCATAGCAGTAGATAACACCCATCCATCCAAAACCATTCTGTTGATGTTGCAGAATATGTTTAGATTCCTAGTCTGGGTATTTCTGACGCCATTTATCTTGCTGATGTGGAGTAAATCCATCAGGAGTGGGTGGGAGGATTCCTTGTATGCCAGACACAAGTCACCTCTTATCAGTCTGTAGGATACAGAGTATAGTGACAGGGCTTTGAGTCAGTCCATATAGAACATGTTTAGGCCTTTTATCTTTTTACCAAGGTATCTCTGTGGATGTTCCAGTTGTTGCATGAATCTGGTCAGATACATGGCAAGGGGGTCATTATTTTCAATGACTGGCCTAATGAGGTATGAGTAAAGGGGGGCAATGACTTCTCTAGATCTAAACCCAATCCTTTTGTTTAGAAGCTGTGCAAAATAGAAGGACCTTCTTACAAGAATGGACACATGGCCAAATGTTGGGTCACTGTCCTCATAAGTTCCCAAATCTGAACACCTGGGTCAACTCTTAGACGTATGTTGTCAATGTGGTAGTTCCCAGAAGTAGATGACTTCCAAATGATACAATAATACATTTTTTAGCACTTGGTTTCAGTTCATGATTTTGGCACCAGTTAGTTATTTGGGAAAAACTTTCTTGTAGGATGGCTAGGTCATTTAGGGATTCAGTGATTGCTCCTAGATTTAAAGTCATCTACAGACTTAGCCAGCCAAAGCCCTTTAGTATTGTTTTTTATTTCAGAAAAGTAGATGCCAAACAGGAGTGGTCCCAATACAGAACCCTGGAGGATTCCACTGGTGACTGGTCTCTCTATGAAAGTAACTTCCCTCATTTTGATTGTGTGTATCCTGTGAGCTGGTTGGTAATCCATTGGGTGGCATAGGGGTTTATTCCGAGTTTATTTAGCTTTTCTACTATGCCTGAGTGGGAAATGTTGTCAAAAGCTTTGGCCAGGTCAAGGTATGGGGTCTGTACCATTTTGTATTTAGCCATTGCTCTGATGACCTTTTCAAAAAAAAAAATCCATCAGGTTGAATAAACATGACCTGTCCTTGATTAATACAAACTGAGACTGGTCCTGTGTTTGGAGGTTCCCTATGTCTTGATGGATTGATTAATTCCACGATAAGTCTTTCTGTAGCTTTGCATATGTGACTGGTCAGGCTTGTGGGTCTGTAATTGCCTGGGTCTGTGAAAGGTCCTCCCTTATGTAGGGGAATGACTGTAGCTGTTCTCCATTCCCTTGGTACAAAACTTGTATGGAGGCTGATATTGAAAGTATTTATATCGTATCGAGTTTTCAGAAGCTTGAAATTCATATGGTCAAGATTATATGTTCAAGTTTCTCAAAACTCGAAAAAAAAAAAATTCCAGGGGGCAAGCCCCACTATACCACTCCCAAATTATGTATACCAATTCTGAGATTGTGCTACAGTAGGGGAAAAGAATAAATTCTCTGATCACCACTTTACTGCACTCTACATGGAACTATTTTAATGGAATTTACCTCTTTCCCCACTGTAGTGCGATCTTGATGTTATATATAATTTGCATAGGGTGTGTGGGGTGGAACCCCACATAGAGGGATGCAGGGGGGCTTGCCCCTGCAGAAACATAGATTTTTGTTTTACATTTGAGTTTTTGTAAACTTAAACATACGATCCTGACCATGACAGTGCATTCTACCCTGTGTCTAGGCTGCTGCTCTCGCTTCCCGTTACTCCCCATAGTTCTTTCCCCCTTCACTGAACAGACAGGAGATCCCTCCCAAAGAGAAGAAGACAGAGAACAATCCACTTGAGCTATAGTAACTTTTTGGGACCCTTTCTCCCTTGCTAAGGAGACTCAGTTTGCTCCCTGGAGTGCTTTCCCCCTTCTTCACTGAACAGATAGGAGATCCCTCCCAAAGAGAAGACCGTGAACAATCTACTTGACCTATAGCAACATTTTGGGACCCTTTCTCCATCGCTAAGGAGACTCGGTGTATGTAATATCTTGCATTTGTTTATTTTTCTAACCACTACCTAACCTTGAGCAGCATTCTACCTCGGTGCGTGTGAAAGCAGCCTACCACTGGTCACTGCACTGCCCCCCCCCCCCCATCCTTGGTCTTTCAGTCTTCTCCCCTAATTGCCTCTATCTAATCTCTATAATCCTAAACTTCTCTGTGGAACATCTTTTCTTCGGAGTGTACCTCTCCTTTTCCACTAGATGGCAGCATATTCCAGACAAACAGAACTTTAATAATCCCTCTCCCTGCTCTACCAACTTTCCCTTCCTAAAAGTGTCACTGCCCTACACTAAAGAAACCGTAATATTACTTGCACTCACTCATATACTTACTTTTAGTGTGTTCTCCATGAACCAAACATAAAGTCCTAGTTATAAACTGCAACAAACCACAAAGACATTTCCAACCATATACCTCTACCCCTGCTACAGTTCTCCTTCTCCAGCCTTAGGTTACTGATTGTTTATCAGGCCTTCCCGCCTCCTTGGCTCTTCCCACTCTGTTCGCCCTGCGGGCTCACTCCGCTCCCCTGCCCTGCCCCCAATTCTCACCCACCCCCAGTGCTTCTACATTTATTCCCCTCCTACCAGCCACTCCCTCTCCAGCCAATCCTGATATACCTGCCCCTCCCCTTCCTCCACCCCATCTTTCCTCCCTTGACCACTCCCCTCACACTCCTAACATCTCATCACCTTCTTTTCTCTATCACCTCCTACCAACTCAAACTACCATGCCCACCCTTCCATCCAAACTCCTTCTACTCTCATCCTTCCCTTTCCTTCTATTATACCTATACCACATATCCAACTATACAAATTTCCATATACTCACTTCTCCTCTTACTCCCCAGAACCTCCTTACTTCCCACTGCCATAATATCTCTGCTTCCTTATTTCTCTCCCACCCTACCCTTCTATTAAAAGTAAAACATTTCCCAACCTCAAATAATAACTTCAAACTTAAACCAAATCCTTACCACCACCCTCCAATCAAAATACAAATAAAAAAAAAACATCCCCCACCCCCCTTACCTTTATTTATCTGGTGACATTCACCCCAACCCATGCCCTAATTTCTCTCCCACTTATCTCCCTCACTCCAACAACAAATCCTCTAACAAAAACCTCAAATTCCTCACTATTAACGCCCAAAGCTTAAAAAATAAATTCACCCTCTTCCATGCCTGGCTCAGTCACAATTCTCCTGACATAGCTGCTATCACTGAAACATGGCTAAAACCTCACATTACTGACTCAGAATTCCTACCTCAAGGATTTCTTTGTCTCCGATCTGACCGACCAAATAAAAGAGGTGGTGGTGTTGCTCTACTGTACTCCAACCTCCTGTCCATTACTCCCTACCCTAACCCCATCCCCTCTTTCAATAACTCTGAAATTGTTATTGGTTTACTAAAAATAAACAACCATAAAAGCATCTGCATTATTTGCCTTTATATTCCCCCTGGTAACAATACCAATAGTCTAGAAGACATCCTCTCCTGGACCTCCTCCAATATTAACATGGAAACCTTCATTTTGGGTGATGTAAATATTGACTGGGGAAAAATCAAAAACGCCAATCCCACTATAGCCATCAGCCTATTCAAGTTCACTCAACTTACTAATTCCATTACTCGACCCAACAAAACTAATCCCCCTGGCACAATACTCGACTGGATCCTAGTATCTCATCCAAACAAAATTATAAAATCAGGCGTCACTCCAGACCCATTAGGAGACCATTTCCCTGCCTTCGCCATTCCAGCTACTCCCTCCTCCCCTCACTCTCACCACTGCATTCATACTCGTAACCTATCTAACTTTAACCCTACTTCCTTCTCTAACTCTCTTAAGCTAACCAACTGGAACCCCCTAAAATACTACCATTAGACGAAGCCATTGACTACTTCAATTCTACATTCTTAACTGTCCTCAACTCCCAAGCCCCTATTAGAACAAAGAGTCAAAACAAATAGCTCCCCCTGGCTCACTAATGACACAAAAAAAATAATGCTTCAAAGAGATAAAACCTGGAAAGCCCACCTTAAACATAAGCAACCAGAAATCTTCCTTAAATATAAGCAGTTGAGAAACCTAGTCAAAAAGCAAGTCATTGGAGATAAAAAGTCTTACTACATCAAACTACAAGAAAACCATGCAAGAAATCCCAAACAATTCTGGAATTCTATTAATTCCCTCCTTAAACCAGGTGCAACAAACAACCCCTCCCCTGATACCAGTAAATCTGACCTTGAAATAGCCTCCCTTTTGAATTAATTTTTCACCTCTTCTATCGCTGAGCTAACCAAGACTTTCACCAACAATAACCCCCCCCCTCCCTGCTCAATCTTCAGTCCCCTTATCTCTTGCCTCCTCTTTCGAACTCAAACCTGTATCCACCGACCTAATAAAGAAACTTCTCCAAAAACTAAAGCCTTGTTCCAATGCCCCAGACAGCATTCCATCCTCCTTCCTAAAAATATCTTCTGACTCTATTGCCATACCTGTCAGCATCCTAATTAATAGGTCTTTACTCGAATCCTACGTACCCAAACTATGGTGCTCTGCCTTCATTTTGCCTCTCCACAAAGGTGGCAAAAATTGCACTGCCTCCAACTTCCGTCCCATAGCCATCCTCCCCCCATCTCCAAAATTCTTGAAAAATGTATCCACCTGCAGCTCTTGCCATTCCTTACCAAACACCACTACTCTCTCCTACCCATCACGGCTTCTGCCTTGGACACAGTACTACCACCGCCCTTCTTTCCTTCTTGCACTCTGTCAACTCAGCACGTGACTCCGGTAACATAGTCTCCTCTGTTCTTCTAGCCTTTGACACCATCTCTCATTCCCACCTTCTAAACCACCTCTCTAATCTCAACATCTGCCAAAGAACTCTTTCTTGGTTCTCCAGCTACCTTTCAAACAGGTCCCAAGCTGTGAAATGGGGCCAAGCTACCTCTACTTTCCTTCCTACCCCCACTGGAGTACCCCAAGGTTCCATACTCTGCCCATTATTATTCAACATCTTTATTAATGACTTCCATAAAGCCATTCCCAACACCAAAATTTTACAATATGCTGACGATTCCACATTAATCTGTTGTGCCCCTTATCTAACAGAACTAAAAGCCGTAACACAGAGTGCCTTCTCAACCACTGAAAACTGGATGCTCCAAAATCATCTTGCCCTAAATGCAAACAAAACTAAGATCCTCCTTTTCACCCCATCTAAATAATCCTGTCTAGATAAGGACTCATTTTAATTACCAGCCACAACACCTCCACCATTGAGATGGTCTCCTCCACCAAGCTTCTCGACGTTATAATTGATGACCAACTAAAATCTAATGACCATATCCAGCTAAACATCAAAAAAACACACATAAAACTTGGCTTACTGTATAGAAACAACCACTTCCTCTCTCCTCACACCAGATTTACCCTTGCCTCTACCTACCTACTTTCCTCCCTTCTGTATGGTGCTCCCCTCCTCACTAATTTATCTTCCACACTACCTCCAAACTGGAACAATGCTACAACAAAATCTCTAGATTTGCCACAAATGCCAAATCCTCCTCTCATCACTGCACCTCCCTCCACTCCCTAAACTGGCTTGAACTCCCCAATCACCTTCACTTTCTCCAAATCATAACAGCCCACAAATTATTGTTCCACCCTACAAACTGCCCTGCTCTTTCTAACATTCTACAGCCTTATACCCTCCTTAGATCTTCTCACCAAAACCTAATCACCGTACAAAAATTAAGCGCCCCGCAGGTCAACTACTCTTATCCTTTACCCTAGCCAAAAAATGGAATGCCCTGCCCTACACATTTAGGTCCTACACCAAGCTTAACATCTTCAAAAACCATCTTCATTCTTACTTCTCCCTAAACAGGAAATGCAATTGCACTCTCCAGCCCATACCTCTCAAGCTATCGTCCCACTTCTCTTCTGGCTAACCTCTTTTACCTACCTAACCTCTTTAATATACTCAACATAGATACCAAATTAGTAAATCCTGATTTCATGCCATAAGCCAGTATTTCCTCCTGAACAAATGAATTTGTTAACATTTTATTTCTTTTATTGCTAACTGTTATTTGTAATACAACTGTATCTGAAT
Source organism: Protopterus annectens (assembly GCF_019279795.1). Classification (NCBI taxonomy): domain Eukaryota; kingdom Metazoa; phylum Chordata; order Ceratodontiformes; family Protopteridae; genus Protopterus; species Protopterus annectens. The sequence continues at coordinate 287,584,906 of NC_056747.1, read as the reverse complement.
CTGAATTTTTTTATGTTATTAAACTGTTTCCTGCTGGAGTTTTTCTTCCCGGACCTCCACTGAAAACGGGCCACCAAGCCCAGTGGACCTCCCCGGTAATCAAAGTGAAATAAATAAATAAATATGAATTTAGACTTTTGAAAACTCAGTAATGTGACATAAAGTCAAGACATAACATTGTTAGTGGTTTGGCTATATCATGCTTCATGCTATTTAAGATGCATCGAGAGATATTGTCAGGACCAGTCGATGCATTATTTTTAGCTTTTAATAGCACTTTTAGGGCTTGGTTTTGTGTGATAGCTGGGGGTGAGCCAGTTTCAGGTATATCTTGAGGGACAGTCTGAGGATAGAAAGGGTTAAAGTTAGAGCTAAATTTATTGGCAAGTAGGTTTTATATCTTCAGCTTCAGCAGTGTAGGTAACATTGTTCACACTCCACTCAGTCCATTGTTGCACTGTGCTTTTGAGATGACGAACATAACTGAAAAATGCCTTGTGATTGTCTTTGGCTTGGGTGGATTTTATTAAGCTCCTGAGTTTATTTTAGTGACAAAGACTGTAACATTCTGGGAATTACTCTTCTTACTTTTGGTCAAACTTCTTTTCCTTTTATTGTAAAGTTATTTGATATTATGGGTCCACCATGTGGGTTTATTTCTGGGGTTTACTCTGCACTTGTTCCTACGGGGTGACAGCTGCATCTATGCAGCTGTTTACATGCTGATATAGTGTGGTACGTTTCTGTGTATTCAGTGGCGTTAACTAGGTTTGATGCAGATTTAAAGTCTGCCAATAAATTTCTTCATAAATTAATTTTCATAATTTCTTCAGAAGTCTACTCTCTTTTGTTAAATTTTCCCTTCTAGGTCCCTCAGGTACATCCTCATTGTTATAAATCGAGTTTGAGTCCCCACCTGTAAGTAATATTCCCTGCTAAAAGCTGAGTATTATTCCAAAAAATTCATAAGCTTCATAATAGCAGTATTAGGTGGAATATAAATACATGCCAGCCTCTTCATCTCCATCTCCCAAACGCAACCTTCGGTTCTAGTCTAAGGTGCTTCCAATTCTTCTAGTCTACTCCTGTGCTTTTTTTTCTGTATCTCAAACATTTTCCTTTGACACATTGGAAAAGGTTTCTGTGGCAGAGCCTCTGTACGAGCTTTATTACCAAAGGAATTTGAAGCAGATTCCTTTCTGTTTGATAGTTTACTTTTTTGGAGAAACTGTTATTTCTTCGTTAGCCCGTTCTGCATCAAAAAATGACTTTGATACTCTAGGAAAACTATTATGAAGACAGATAGATACAACAGCTTGAATCACTCAGCTGCCTATAAACATTCCCTGAATGCTGGAATATATTTGCTTCTCTTCCACCTGGTGTGCAGTGAATGATCATTTATCACAAACTCTATGTTTCTAATTTTTAATGCTTTGCACCGTTTGCCACAGTTTTGTCAGGATCAACTTACTTTTGCTGCTGGAATGATTGCATCTTTGCTGTAATACAGATCTTTGCTGCTTTCTCTTAGCCTGGTGTGGAACATACACATGATGCGCCTTTTCAATTAACAAATCCTGCTGTTGAATACCACTTAGGTTCATAGGTTCATACTAGGCTATCTGCCCTAGGGCATTTATAAGCCTAGCCAGAGTGTGTTTGGCATTCGCCACCCATTTTAAATGAATTTTGCTATGCCCTTTTTTGAGGTTAGTATACTGTGCCTCTGTCTAACAGTGCCACAGAAGTGATACCCAGGGAAAACCTACCATCTCCCATCCACTCATCAAGATTCCTCCTGAAGAGAGTCAATGAGGGACTCTGCCTAACCTGGACTGGGATTTTATTCCAGAGTGAAGGGAGCCTCTGGGTTATGAATCTGTCCCTCCAGCATGTCCTATTTATTTCAGTGCTGAGGTTGAAGTCTCTCAGGCGCGTAGCTCTCCAGTTGCTTATTTGCGCCTTCATGAAATCACTATAGTCTGTTCCTTCCATTTTCTCTGATACAGCAGAAAATCTCAGGTTTTGTGTGTCTGCTGTGCCCCTTAACTCTACAATTTTTTTGAAACAACTCTTCAGCAGGCTCATACTCAGCCTGCCTTTTCTTCATTTCAACCTCTGATTTTTGCACTTTTATCAGTCCACCTGAATAGCTGTTTAGAGCTTCTTCCATTTTTTCCAGTCTTTTGTTATTTGAGTTGATATACTTTTCCAATGATCCATTTATTTTAATCAGCTCTGAGCGTATTTGATTGTACCAAAGCTTCAGCTTGAACTGCTTTTTGCTGAACAGCTGCAGGATTATTCCCTGTCGGTGTTTACTCTTCACCTTTTTCTTCCAAAAACTAGGTGCCTCCCAAAACCTAGCTCAAGTTCCCCAGAATAGAATATTTTAAACTATTAATAATCTTAACAACACCGTCTTTAAGTATTTTTGCAAGTGGTTGACCAGAAGTTCAACTTCGTGCTCCACACCAAGTATACTAGTTAAAGAAATTAAGAACTTTTGTTCCAGGCATGGAAACTGTCCCATTTATTTTCCCAATTTGCTAGAGAAGCACGTCTAGAGTATAGATTCCCTGTCATTGCCTCTTCTTCAAAAAATAAACTAAACTCTCTTCTGACCACCTGAAATATAATTCCCTGCTTCATTGTCCTGCCCCTCGAACTGAACATATCTGTTCACTCCTTAAAAAAAGGCAGGGTGATGTCCTGTCCAACAAGGATCTAATCTCCTGCCAGCTTCCCTCATGTTCAGCCTTTGTAAGCTAAATTCATCTGAATTCTTTGCAGGTAGGCTGGCAATAAGAGGAATAACGTACAACCTTCACTCACATCCTGAGAATGTACCCTCTGTTCTTACTGTCTCTGCAAAAAGATATTGCACTAGTCAGTGTTTCTTTCAATAACAGGCTCTATAGTTTGGGAATCTATCCAACCCAACACCAGAAATATACATGTTTATCAAAAAAATTAAACAATGTATAAATTCCATGTAGAAGAAAACACAGATCACAACTTTTTTAAGCATTATGAATCGCATCTGCATCTTAATTCATTAAGAATCTGCACCATTAACACAATGATTTTACAGTCTCTACAAACATGGCTCTTCTAATAAATACTACTGCAAAAAGAGCCAGTCTCAACCCACCTTCTTCTCTCTCTTTACACTTTCTCCTTTATAAACTGAAACAAAAAAAACAAGCAACATCACCAAACTTGGAAATAAATAACCTGAGCAATAAAAAAAGAAAATGAGTAACAATAGATTCACAAGTCTGTCAAAGTTTGTTTAGCACTTTGTTCTATTAGATCATATCAAATGCCAATAAATAAATAAATATCAAACACAAAAGTAACCACCAGCAACCAGGTACCCGTGTCCAGATAAACACAAAGTCCAAACAATGGGAAGAAAAAACGGACTCAGGCAAGGCTTCAGGTTCCAGTATAAAAAGTCCACGTTTAATATAAAAACACAAGCGGTTTCACAGAATGCTTCCTCAGGTGCTAATAAAAAGAAAATGAAAATGTTTGTCTCCTTTATATATCAGCCTAGATATTGTCACATGATTATGAAACAGTCACATGGTTCTAAAGTATTACCTACTCTTATAATTACATTTCATTATGCAAAGTTATAAAGGAGACAAACATTTTCTTTTTATTAGCACCTGAGGAAACATTCTGTGAAAGCACTTGTGTTTTTATATTAAACGTGGACTTTTTATACTGGAACCTGAAGCCTTGCCTGAGTCCGTCTTTTACTTCTCAAATAAATAAATATGTTTAATGATGCCACCTTTAATCTATGTTTTGTTTCCCCAAAGCCATTTTTAGAAAATATTAACAGATTTCTTATGATCAGTGAACTGATTGTAATCCCTCCATTCTGTATTTTGTACAAAATTTAAAGAACCTGTTTTACTGATTTTGAAAACTTGTTGAATGCTCTTAAACCTTGCAAATGTCTACTGCATTCTTATTGGTTCGTATGTAATTACTAGGCTAACAACCCTTAAGGGCCTTTTAAGCTTAGCTTTGCTTCCCAAATGTGTTTGACAGATTAATACCACTCATTTTATTTGGGGTATAGCTGGATATGGGTGATTGAGCATTTACAAGCTGACACGACACAGGTGCACATATTTAATAGAAAAGAAAACAAACCATAGTGACGTTTTCATTATTTTCACGTATTTATACTATGTTTTCTTTATAACAATTCTATTTCACTCCAGCATTACATGCAATTTCTAGGTTCTTGCCTTCCATAAAATCTCGCTTCTCATGAACATTTATTCTGCATGTATTGGTCCAACAAATTTCATTTTTTTCTATCCAGTATGCTGTGTCCCTTTTCAAAGTTTTGAATTGCAATTCTTTCATCTCCTTTACAATATTCAGCATTTCAGTTACAATTGGTTTAGATTTTGATTTCCATTTTCTAGTATTTGTTTCAGCAGTTAATGTCATTAACCTAGTAAGACTGTACAATGTTTAGGCAATTCAGATCCTGTGTCCCAGCTCAAAAACATAATTTTATTTGTTAAAACAATTTGCTCCACCAACATTTCCGGCAAAGTACTCTTTAGGGAATTTTTAAAATCTGCTAACTTGTAACACAACCAAAAAATGCAATCCCTTTTACTTATCTCTTTCCCATCACACCTCCAGCATTTGCTTTCTACCTGAAGAAAATTTTTCAGATATAAAAATACCTATGAAAATACTTAACAGCCAAAAATCTTAAACCTTCTGGACCTTGTTTCATTCTTGGGAACCATGCAGACGTCCTCTCATAGTTCATTTATAAATTTCCATTGTCAGTTGGTAACCATTTGAAGTCACAGGACCCGCATTGGTGAATCCTGAAACAGAAATCTCGAATGTCCGTAAATCCAGACTTTAGGTATACTTAGTCCAGGATTGTCCCTTCTCAAAATATTCCCTTTTCTCATAGGTAATGCAGTCTCGGAGTTGTTATATATAATTTTGGTAGGTGTGGGGGGCTTGCCCCCCATATTAAGGATACAGAAGGGCTTACCCGTTTGCAGAAAAGAAGCTTAAAGGATAAGAGTGATGTTTGATAGCCACTCTTCTGTAGTTTCTGTCTTTTTTTTTTTTTTTTATTACTGGACTTGCTAATATGAATGTCTAGATTTAAGTGGGAAGCCTTTTCAGTCTCTCTTCTTAATCTTTTCTAAACTCCTTTGATTTTTATAGTTGTTATACAGTATTTTATATGCTTTTGTAATTGGTCTTTCTCTTTACCTGTACTATGGTATCAATCCCTGTTAGGGAAGGCAGTCTCGAACCTGCAGTCCAAACTTTTGCTTGCCTCATCTCACTGTAACTTTTCATCTCTAGTTATTGTGGGCTCAATACCTTGGTTCCTTTTCTAATTTTCTCCTTTAAATTCCAGCCCCCTCATGACTATTTTCTACACCAACACTTGCAGTCATCCCTTTTGGCAAAATCTCCTTTCTTCATTCCCACGTTTGTTCTTAGAATTATGTTTGTTACTTTATGAAATACTGTTTCTCACTTTTAATTTCTCCATATCTTTTGATTTTTTAATATCGTGACAGGAATGGACCCCATTCCGAAGTCAAAGTATGATCAAAGTTTATGAAATTAGTATTGTTTCACTGTTTGATGTCAGCTCAAAGTGCTCTTTGCAGCACCCGCAATGTGTCCAGTAATGACTCCTGCAATTCGTATGGAATTACATGTATTGGTAGCATATCTAAATATGATAGTAGACTCTTTTTTTTTTTTTTTTTTTTAAGACCCATTGTTCCTACTAATATTGGAACTATCTGGGTATCTTTCTTCCACATTGCTCTTATTTCTGCTTGCAAATCCTGATATTTTATAACTTTGTCTCTCTGTACGGAGGACACTATAGTCACTGGGTGTGGTAATTTCAATGATCAATGCTACTTTTGTATTCTTTTTCTGGACCACTATATCTGGTTTTCTAGCATCTATCTTTTAAACTGTTGGTAATGGATCATCCCATGTGATGTAGACTTCATCATTTCTATGAAGCTTTGTGGCTCATACTTCGTGTTTTTCAGTCACTTCAATACCATAATGTTTGCACAATCTCTCCACATTATTATGCCTTTCAGTGTACAGTCCTTCTGCTATTAGTATGTCGCAACCAGCAATGAGGTGTGCAACTGTTTCCAGTTCTGTTCTGCAAAACCTACATTTGCCTGTTTCCCTACATGTTCAATAGATTTTGTAAACCAACGTGTACGTAGCCCACTATCTTGGCCCGCCAATATAAAATCTTTCATCTCTTGGTTTGAATTCACTTCACTTTAACCATTCCTGCATTTCTTCTTGAATAACATGAGGTTCTTCCAGCAGTTTTCTGTACTTGCAACAATATTTATGCTTTTTCCACATTTCGTGCTTTCTCATCTGGTCCTACACCCTTGTATTCTTTCTTTTGTTTTTTGATACATTCAGTTGCTGCCTGATTTTTATCCACTTGTGGTTTGATTTCCATTCCTGCTTAACGCTGATACTCTTCTGCTAGATTAAGCAGGAAAGTCACCTTAGATTTATTTACTTCATGTTTCATAACGTTCACTACATTTGAGTCTTTTGAGGACAGCAGATGTGTGTGGAGTCCCACGATTGCAGATGTGTGTGGAGTCCCACGATTGCAGGTCTGTACATGTAATCAATTTCAAGGAGGCCCATACCTTCTTCGGAACGGAGAATATATAATCTCGGTATGCACTGATTTTTATAAATCATTTGGCGAGCATGAAGCATCCATCTTGTTTTCCTATCTAATCTAGCCAACATGTTTTGGGGCCAGTCAATCACTCCAAAACTGTAAGTTAGGCCAGGAAGAGCAAATTGGTTTATAGCTTGGATTTTGTTCCTAGATGTCAATGCTGTTTTCAGGATTAATTTAAGTCTTTTAAAGTACTCCTTATTAAGTTTTATTTGCATTTGTTCATGTTTTATTGTTAATCCTTCATCAATTCCCAAATATTTAAACACTCCCTCTTGCTCAATTTCTGTTATATCAAATTCTTGTCCCAAACTGATGTTTTATTGGTCCTGCAGTTTTTCTGCTTTTAAGGTTGCTTTTGCACATTTCTCAAGACTAAATGACATTCTTATAGCATCTTATAGCATCTGAAAAAGTTTTGACAACTTGCAATTGTACTTTCAGTTCCTCATCTGATGAGCTATGCAGTTTCATAATGTTGACAAAGAGAAGATGAGTGTTTACACTTTGTTTTCTAGGAGTCAAATTATAGCCATAGCCTAAGCTGTTAAGTGGACAGTTTAATGGGTTAAGGGCAAGGCAGAATAGCAGAGGTGACTGAGAGTCACCCTGGAATATCCCTCTTTGGATTTTTATCCCTGGAATAATGTGTTAATTGCAGAGTGGTCTGCCTCTGTTTCATGGTCACTGTAATGTAGTTGATCAGCGTCGGGTGTATTTTATACATTTTTAATCGCTCTTTTATCCATGAATGTGGATATACATAAATGATCTGTCCATAAGCAAATTGAAGGTCATGCTGCTTAATGCTAGGAGCCTTAACCTGAAAATGCACTCACTGGAGACTCTCCTCACACTGGAAGATGCCAGTGTCTGTGCAGTCACAGAAACTTGGTTCAGGGCTGTGGAAAGCACCCCTGCCTTACCAGGCTAATACCTCCTTCCGACCCCAAAAATGAGGTCAGAAAAAGTAAGGGTGGTGGAGTCTCTATCTTCATTAAGGACAGGCACACCTCCAGAGTGGTTTACCAGCATGATGCACTGGAATTATTCCAGGTGCAACTGACAGTTGGCAAGATACCCATCCAAATTATAGCCAGCTATAGATCCCCCTCCATGACTCAGGACACCCACTCCTCCTACCATGACCTACTTGACTCCATCAAGGTACTTCCTATCACCCTGATCCTTGGTGACTTCAACTACCCCACCGTAGACTGGGTGAACTATTCCTGCACTATTGCGCTCACCCAATGATTCCTTGACTTCATCAGTTCTAATGCAGTAGAGCAGCTGGTCTCATCCCCTACAAGGGGCGATAACATACTGGACTTGGTTCTCACCAACATGGGCGACCAATGCACCATCCCCATAGTATGTTTTTCCCTGGTGAGATCAGATCATCGGTTTGCCTCATTCGAAGTTTTTATCCCACCCAACCCCTCCCCAGCTGTAACCAGGCTGAAAAACTTCTCAAAAGCTGATTACAACCTCCTAAGGGAGGGTATCTGCAGCTTCATACCACCGCCCCCCTCAGAGGATGCAGACAACTGTGCTGAACAGTACACTAGTGCAGTATACAAGCACCTGTACAACTGCATGGACTCAGCCATACCCAGTAGAACTAAAACCTGCTTCCCAAGGAAACACATACCTGTCTGGTGGACATCCTCTATCAACAGGCTTTATAACAAAAGGTAAAAAGGAACAAATTCCTAAGCGTAAAAACTCCTTCCTCTGCCTCAACAAGCAAATTAGATCACAGGTGAAAACCTCCAAAGCCAATTATGAGTCGAAACTAGCCTCTGAAACAAAGATAAACCACAAGTCCTCCTTCAGTTACGTTAGGAACCTCCATGGCAAAGTCCATGTTTGTTCTGAATTGGTGCTTAATGGTACCACTTACACTGATCCTGTTGACTTCGCCAGCCTGCTAGTTGATAGGTTCAGCTCAAACTTCACCTTCCTATCGCTCCCCCCCCCAAAGACCCAGTCGACATCCCCAGTACTTGTCACATACCTCACATCTCCGTAGATCAAGTATTAAAGGCCCTATCCAAGGCAAAGAACACAGCTTCCATGGGACCTGATAATATCCCAGGCTGTATTCTGCACCATCTACAGCAAGAGCTAGCTTCACCATTGAGTACACTGTTTAACCACAGCCTAATTACAGGCTTCATTCCAGTAGAGTGTAGAACCGCCATTGTCATCCCCTTGCAAAAAATAGTGCCACTACTGACCCGGGAAACTATCGCTCCATTAACTTGACAAGTCTGATCTGTAAAGCCATGGAGCATATTATTATGGATCTCATAAACAAGGACGTAGGCAGTCTCCAAGCACATGACCTCACCCAGTTCGGATTCATCAGGGGCAGATCTTGCTTACTGAATCAAGTTGACTTTGAGACTGTCACCAAGGCCCTGGATGAGGGAAAGTCAGTACATACAGCTTACCTTGACCTGGCCAAGGCCTTTGACACAATCCCCCACTCTGGCATCATCGAAAAGCTAACGCAACTTGGTGTTGATCTCTATCTCATCCGATGGGTGGCCAGCTGGCTGACAGAACCCAGTAGGTCAAAGTAGGTGCCACCAGCTCTGACAGCAGGCCTGTCACTAATGGTGTTCCCCAGGGATCTGTCCTGCAACACCTACTGTTTGGCATCTACTTCTCAGAGATCCAGGCAAAGACAAAGGGCCTGTGGCTGACCAAGTTTGCGGATGACTGTAACTTGGGTGCTGTCATTAACTCCCCAAATTATGTTAACATACTGCAAGAGGGTCTCACAGCTACAGATAACTGGTGCCAAAGTCATGGCCTTAAGTTAAATGCAAAATAATACATCATCATACCATTCAGCAAAAACATGGCCCCTGCTGATTACCACATCAATGGCAACCCCCTAAGCACTCAACCTGTGGTGAGAGACCTGGGTACTCAGGTTGACAACAATCTCACATTCCACCATCATGTAGTGGCAGTGGCCAGGAAAGCCTTTTTACTTGGTTCATCTCATAAGTAAAGGGATTGCATCCAGAAAATAAGGAGGTTATTACCTCTCTGTACTCCTCCCCTCATTAGACCTATAATTGAGTATAATGCCCAGTTTGGTATGTACCTCTCCAAATACCTGCACCAACAGGAAAGGCCAAAGAAATACCTCAGAAAGGGAATCCATGGCCTCCCAACACCTGTTCTGTGTAGACAGGCTGAAATCGCTATCACTGTACTCGGTGTCATACAGATTGCTCAGAGGTGATCTGTGTCTCGCCTATAAGGCAATATCAGACCCTGCCCCACTAGAGATGCTCCATATCCCCAAGTCCAATTCCTCACGCATTACCCGCTTGGTAGGCCTACGTCTAATATGTGGCAGCAACAAAACCTGCTGGAGAAACAGGTTTGTCTCCCAGACGCTGCTCCATCCCTGGAAAGACTTCCCATACATGGCAAACGGAGTACCTCGCTGACCCACTTCAGATGCAGCCTTGATGAGTGGATGAAAAACCATAAATTTGTCCCAGGGGTTCCACCTATGTCCCTCATTGACAGGGACGACAGGTGCTGACTGAGGTTTCTTTTTTGGGGATAATCTCTTGGCCTAGTAACCTCCTATGATACTATCAAATGCTTTTTTTGTAGTCTATCCATGCCATACTTAAATTCTTCCCCTTTTTGCAGTTCTCCACTATGACTTTAACAGCAAATGATCATTTGTTCCATATGACTTTCTTTTATTGCCCTTTTGTTCTATTGCCATAATTGAGTTTTCTTCTAAAATGACTGTAGACTCTGTTGGCATCAATTCCAGTGTATAGTTTGTACATCGTTGGAAGGCAAGTTATTGGTCTATAATTTTTAGGGTAGCTTGCAGGTTCACTCTTAAGTAGGAGCATTGTTTTTCTTGTTAGCCAGGTTGGTGTCTGTTCGGAGTGCGCATATAAATAGTTATTACTCATGGCTAAATCTTAATGCAAAGATGTTAATACTTATAACCAGAAGTTAGGTACTGCATCTGGGCAATACTCTGTATGACTGCTGTCATTCTCCTTAAGGATCTGCATCCAAAGTCATACTCTGTCCTTATTTCTCAAACTCCCCTCTCTGCCGTCATCATCATCCCTTTCCGTTTTGATTTATAACCTTCTGTTTTTGTTATAGCTGTAAAGCATCCCTTCAGATCAGGTAATCCTAATCCACTTTATTCTGTGGGGAAGATCAGTGTATCCCATTTACCTCTTGCTTTCTTCCCTTCCTGAATAATATCCGTTAGCTGCTTATTAATTGTTATCCACAACTTCTCTGATAAAAATATACCTGACCTGTATGCAATCTAAAGTGGCTAAAAACAATTTCACTTCTTGCATTTTACTATCTATATTCATAATCAAGAGCTTCCAGTTTGTTTCTATCGTGTGTAGTTTCTTTGCACACATCCTTAGCCACGGTAATAGAATCCTTTTTAATCCATAACCTAAATACTTCATCATGTTCCCTTAAATATGGGTATTTTGTGGGTACAGAGTTTAACACTGTAACCTTTGTGTTATGTTTTTTATTTCTTGTTCGAAAGCTGTCTAAAAGTAGAAGAATACAGGGATATCTTGCCATATAATTTCTGACATCAGATTATGCCAGCTGCCACTGCCTCAGACTGATGCAATGCTTTTGTGGGAATTGTAGTCAAATGCCAATGTTAAGACAAAATAGACACGACTTTTCCCAGTGTGCATTGTGTTTCAGTCACAGATGGAAGTATTAGAGAAAGTGTCATGGTTTGAGGATAGCAGTTGGGTACCAGTCTTTTATATAGTTTTTGACTTGGGTATGGAACCTGCTTAGCTCCGCAGCAGAATTTGGACCAATTAATTGCTGTGCATATGAGAATGTATATATAGTTTAAATAGGATGGTATTTGGATTTGCCATTGTTTAATTGATTATCTACTGTGTTTGGGTAAGACTAAGAATGTGATAAGAATTTGCCATGATCTCTACTTCAGTTTTATCTGGCCTTTTAATATGATTTTTGCTGCTGCATCTGCCAGCCAAGCCTCCTTATATAGGCCATATCCATTCATCTTCACCATCCAGGTGGGGAGGCCGTCATACATGCAGCTTTAGCAGTGGTTTGTGCCCTTGCTGGCATCTTGGTAATGAGGTGGCAGCAATTCTCATGATAGTCTTAACATGTAAATTAAATAAGTAGGGTGACTATATACAGCCTTGTCATGCCCATTTCCCAGTCTTGAGCAAGTTATTTTATATTTAGTTCTAACTGTTGCTTCTGGTTCTGTATACAGATTCCTCAGGAGCCAGATAAGATGACCCGATATCCCCATTTTTCTAAGAACTTGTCACATTTTGTTATGGTCCAAGTAATGAAAGTCTCAAGTCAGTAAAGCAGAAGTAAATATTTTTCTGGAACTCCCTTGCTTACACTGTCATCCAGCAGATGGTGGCAATTTGATCCCTGATACCTTTGCCCCTTGTAAAAGCAGCTTGCACATCTGGCAATTCTTGGTCTCTATGCCATCATATGTGTCAATGATGATAGAATCATCTTTTATAGTTCTGTATATTCTGATCACCTCTTGTTAATAGTTTCTGCTTCTGCTAGGCCCTTCCATCTTTGGCTTTTATCATGCATATTTTCACCTGGAGCTTTCTCTTAATATCACCAGTCTTCTTGAAGGTTTATCTCTGTCTTTCCCATTGTGTTGTCATCTTCCATTTCACTACTCTGCTCATTTGAATATGCTTCCTTGTCTCTTCTTACTGTTCACTGAAACTCTGCTTTCAGTTTAAAATATTTTCCATACTGCCATTACCTTTTTGGCCTGAGGAAGTCGTTCCTGTAAAGAGTTTGAAATCCCTATTTCCATCGACTGGAACCTCTCCCAGATTGTCTTTCTGAGCTGCATATGTTGCTTTTTAGGAGAGTAATGGTGCTGCAGAGAAAAGGGTTGCACTCCACTGGTGGATTCCGGTGTTTGTCCTTTAACATATGACATGATTCTGGGTGTCTCCTCCCTGGGGTCCAGTATTGTGTGGTGTGTAACAAACCTTACCATACTTGTAAGAAGCCATAACTACTTTGTGCAGCAGGGTTCGTCCTGCATTGCCCAGGGTTGGTACTGTAATTGCTTAACTCTGCCACATGGATTAATGTGTTTTTATTTGATCTGTCTTGCATACTGATAAAATTATTTGCTGGGAAGGTTATGGTGTTGACTTTAGTCATGTCTGTTCTTTTCTGTGTAATTGTTGTGTTGGACTAGCTTGTGCAAAAACTGATTTTGGGTTTATAGTGGATTATGTACAGTACTATTGGGCACTGTGCAGTTTGAAAGTTGATGCCTTGTGAAAGCCGACGTTCTTCATGTAGCGTGCAACTTTAATCTACAGCTGTGGTTAAACATTACTAATGCTATTGTTCCCTTTGAACAGGTAGTGTTGCACCACTGTTAGAAACAGTGGATGCATGTTAGAGAGATCTTTTCTTAACATCTGTTCAGAGCTCTGCTAGTAGCACCTCGTTTGATGTTCACGCTAGTTTATACATTATTTGATAGAATGCCATGTTGGTAGTCTGTTTCCTGAATTAAAGCATGCTTGATGATTGTGCCATATTGAGCTGTGTTCTTTACAGTACTGCTGTTTTTGGTTCTTTAGAATTCACATTTTTATAATCTCCCCTAACATTTTTCTAGAACATAAAATATGTAGTTCTGACTTTGTGCCTTGTTATGTAATACTTTTTTTTTATGTCAGTGTGCCAAGAACAGGTATACAGCCTCCCTGGGTCTGTACATATTATGCACTGCCTTTGGAGCTGTTTTATGCCTATGTATATTATTCCACCAGTGTAAATAAAAATTAACAAACTTCATAAGAAAGAGAGCACCTTAGACTGGATACTCATAAATAAACAGAAACAATCTTACAAGGTAGGAACTCTGTCAGATGATGTTAGTGATCATTTTTTGACCTACATCATAAGAGAAAAGAAGGATCTTCCCAACCTCCCCACCTCTAGGATAGCACGCTCTACCAAACACTTTAACTCAGAATTATTTCAAGCTGAGCTTAAAGCCTGCAACTGGAACCCTTTAAAAACCCTTCCACTTGAAGAGGCTGTAAGGTATCTTAACTCCAAATTCTTATCTATCCTGGATAAGCATGCTCCTAAACGGACCATTAGAATGAAGTCTAACCCAGCCCCATGGCTTTCTAATGAAACTAGACATCAAACTTTGTTTAGGAACAAAGTATGGGCTAAGTGGAGAGCTAACGGAAATATCTCTGATCATCTATATTTCAGGCAGCTCAGAAATAGTATAAAAAAGGCAATACTTAAAGATGAAAAAAACTACTACTGTAAACTCCAACAAACTCACCAAAATAATCCTCAGAAGTTCTGGTCTAGCATTAATAAGCTCCTTTCCCCAGGTAACTCCCAAACACCCACCCCACTTGATGCAGATCCAAATACCCCCCATCAAACTGCAAATACCTGTAACTCTTTCTTCACTGAGACCATACAATCTGTAGCTAGTCAACTTATCCCAGATAACTCAAGCCTTCCCACCACCTCACCAGACTCTCTACCTAAATTCAAACTACAACCCATCTCTACTTCTCTCATCTATAAATTTATTCAAAAACTCAAGCCATGCACTCCTTCTGCTGACCAGCTACCTCTTCATCTGAACTATATTCTCTTACTCGTAATGTTTTCAACACTGTAGAAACATGGTTTACAAAACGCTGCCTCTTTCTTAACGCCAAAAAAACAAAACTCCTTCTCTTTACCCCCACTACCAAGTCCTCCCCCATAGATTTCTCAATCTCTTCAAATAATGGTACTATTATTTTCCCAGACTCTTCCACTAAACTGTTAGGAATATCCATTGACAATAACCTTACATTTGATTACCATATAAATAACACCATTAAAACAGTCAACAGAAAAGTAGGCACCTTATATAGAATAAAACCTTTCCTAACCCCAGCAGCCAGAACCAAGATTGCTCACTCCCATCTAATCTCGAATCTTCTGTACGCTTCACCTATTTTTACCAACCTAAAGAAAACTAACCTTAACAAACTAGAAACTTCCTATAATAATATTGCCAGATTCGCTACTAGCAATCCCTTTAGAACCCACCACTGTCTTAATCTTGGGCAACTAGACTGGCTGGAATTCCAAAACCATCTGATAATACCCCAACTCACAATTGCCCACAAGATATTGTACCAACCCAATAACACCCCTATACTCTCCAAGCTCTTAATCCCCTATAAAAATCTGAATTCCCTATGTTCTTCTAGCAAACGCCTCTCTAGCATAATAAAGTCTAATAATATGGCTGGTGACTCTGTTTACTAAAGCAGCAGGAAAAAACTGGAACCTGTTACCCAATGAACTCACTCTAATCACATCCTTGCAACTCTTTAAACAAAAACTTAAAACACATCTCCAAATGTACTGGTTATGCCCTTGTAGTAACCCTGACTAACCACCCTCTTCACCTCTGTTTCTTCCTCTTCCAACCAAACTTCCAAACATTTTAATGCTTAGTCATGTAAGTAAGATTGACAATGTTTAAACTCTAACTTACTGCTGAAATCTTTCCACCTGATGGGAATAGTTGCACATGATTCTTACTGTGTTACATTTGTTTTTGCTTTCTTAAGTGTAAATATGTTTACTGTTGCTTTTCTCAAATGTTAAGATCTTTAGTATGTAATAATTACTTGTTGTATGTTTCTCTTTTTTTTTTATTAATCCTTTATTTACCATGTAACAATATTTCATACTTTCTATATCTGTTTGGAGCTTTTCTCCCCAGGCCTCCACTGAAAATGGAAATATATCCAGCTAGACTAGCCCGGTTAACAAATGTAAAATAAATAAATAAAATAGTGTGAATGTTGGCCACTGTGGTACTGAGCCTGTGTTTTACTACTAGCATAAACCTGATGAGTCTGCATTCTTCTGCTTTTTATACAAAAATTGTAGACGAGAGTAAAGCACATTTCACTGACACTGATAAAAATCAACCAGTAGCCCAATGCATTGATGTATAAAGTAGGACTTTCTGCTGCAAACTGTTATTGCATATACTTGGAACTGGTACTATTTTTTCTTAAATTTAAATTTCTGCCGCATATTGTTTCTTCAGAATGTTGCTTCATTTTCCACTTAAGTTTGTGCTGCAGGTTTTGGCTTGGTTTAGTTAAGTGGGGATGCTGTGATATGTTGTTGCTTTCTTGCTGTAGAGTCACTTTGTCTGTTTTAAGGATGCTTAATGATTATGCTTCTCTTACTTCCCATGGTCCTTAGTAGGAATGGCCATGCAGAGAGTAAAGGGAAGGGGCAGGTACTCCCATACAGAAGGTGACCACAGGTTAAATCGACTCACAAAACAGGACAAAGTGCTGCTCTTTACACAGAATGATTTCCTGAGTGACCTGTTGAGACTATTCCCAGTGAGATTTCTCACAGCTCTTAAAAATCTCTATAAAGTGAGCCACCTCTTGGAGCTCTCTTTAAATTCATTGAACCAAAGCAACGGACTACTTAAATTAAGCCAGTTAATTTCATTCATGGCTTGAGATGATCTCGCTGTCATTTTGGCTCAGTGTTATTGTTTTACAGACTGGTGGTATCCTGCTGGGCCAAAGGCCAAAGTGGCTGTCATGTGTCTGCTTGCTTGTGGGTGATATTTGTTCTGAATTCCCCTTGTTGGCTCAGCTGATTAACTTACTGCAGTGTTACCTGTAGACAGTTTGGAAGTCCTGATTCCATGGACTGGGACCACTCTTAGGCTGCCTACTTCAGCTGCATAGATTTTTTATGGGAGACCGATGATGCTAGGGAAAACCTGCTCTGCTCAGACTTGTGTAATAGGCTTCTGTTTGCTCTCCATCCTACCCTGTTCCCACTCACCCCTTAATCAATAAATTTGTAACCCCATTATCACTCCCACTTGCTTGTTTACTTACATACATATTACCCCATCCTTTCATTTCCACTACCTCACAAATTTAACGTTCTCCAACTATTCCTATCTATTCACCATCCATTAAGCTTACTTGCACACAGCAGCGGCAATGATACTGTTGCTCTTCAGACTTTACAGTTCTCCACTTGCTCTGTGGTTCTGGGCTCTCACAATGTATCTTGCTCCCGAGCAGCAGCAGCAGGAACTCTTCTTCTCCTGTCACACTATACTTCCTCCTCTCTCCCTCATTTCCAAATCCTTGGTGACAGCAAAGGCCTTTTTCCTTGTCTCATACTACATTTCTTCCCTGCTCTACATTTCATCTTCTCACACATTTCGTAGTCACTAGTGGAGACAGATATTCTTTCTCCTCCTTTTCACTATACTCTACTACCCTTCCCACAACCTCCTCACTCCTTGGTGGTAGCAGGGACTCCTAACTGATGTCCCTGGAAACAGTGGGGCCTGTTCTCTAACTAATGAATCCCTGGTGATAACAGAGCCTGTCATCAACTCCTCAAACACTGATGTCCTCTAACGTTTCAATTCTTGATGGCAGCAGGGATCATTATCTTCAGTGTTCTGTTTTCCCCAGCCTACCCCCTTTCTGTCTTACAGTATGCTGGTATTTTCATCATTTTTAAATCAATAAATAAATAAATAAATAAATATTTCTTTCCAGTCTTCTTTGCTGCCTTTTTACTCATTTCATGTTAGCTGATTACAGATAGAGTTCCTACCATACAGAGCCGCAAGACATGCACTGAACCATTTTTTCACCACACACCCATTCAGCAGTTTTGAAAGTTACACTAGTCCATATTTTTCATGATCTGTGACCGTGTCTTATCTATTTAACTGGTAGGCAATACCGGATACAATGCTTCTCTTGCAAGACTATGGGACTTCATTTACTTTTCAAAAATAAAAATAATAATAATTAATTAAAATAACCAAAATATGCACGTCCAACATCAGAATTATTTTTAGAAATTACCTCCACTGAAATCCAGGTTCCCCCATCCAAACACAAACCATAAACAACTGTTATGGGTTTAATAACAAAGATTTGAAAATAAAAGAAAACACCAAGAAAATAAATAAATAAAAATAACGACTCGACCCCATAGAAAACGCACTTTAATGTAGGACTTGGTGCCTCGGCCAAAAGCCTTCCAAGAGTAAAAATCACATAACAAGCAACCATTTAAATATTAAATTTTCCTTAATTATACAATTATTCAATTAAATTAAATAACATAAGACCAACAGTTCCATGGTATTATATTTCAAAATATAAAGTTTCTTTTTGTAATAATTTTGTTTTAATATCAACACATTCACCTAAAAATAAGTGAACTGTTTCTAACATACATCCTGTTAAACAATCTGGCTTAGCATCATGAAAATCTAAAAAATGTGCCCCCAATTGGCTATCTAGTTTTTTACTTTTAATGTTCCTAATATGTTCTTGAAAGCATTTTTTAAAAGAATGACCAGTCTCCCCGATGTAAAATAAACCACAAGAACATTTTAATGCATATATTACTTCAGTATTACATGTAACTCCCACTCAAATAAAATCTAGTACCATTGAGCTTAGGAAAGTATCTCACTACATGATTACAGATGGAACATTTATTACAGGCAGAAGTAATAACAAGGGCTGGAAAATCGCTTTTTCTTTTCTCTTCCCGTGATTCGTCATCCTTTTTGGCCATCCTAGTGCTACCACCCATCGTCAGGTCTGCCTGCATCTTCTTCCCTCCCCAGACTTTTTGTCAGAGAGAGAGGTGAAGCTGATGTGAATCTTAAAGGCATCCTGGGGGGACAGTGCCGGCAACTGTTTTTGTTACTCAGGAGGTTATGTTATGACCTACTAATGTTTCCCCTCCCCTTCTTGCATTTGTTGACAACGTCTGAGGGCTACTCCTCTCTGTGGACCATGCCTCATGGAGCATCTTCGAACTCCTTTCCCTGGGGTGGGCACACACCCATCCCTCCCTACTAGTACCTTAGACACCTGAGTCACTAAATCAACCTAGGTTGCTTGGGCTGGAGTTGAGGCTTTATCCCTCATGGTGTTGGTGACTTGAAAATAGCCTTAATAAAGATATTAGCGGAGTAAATAATAAATGAAGTATCCTAGAAATTTGTGTACTAATTAAACAACTACATATACTGTCTGTAACTGATTTCAGACAGAAGAATCTGGGAATCTGACAAGGTAAAAGGAATGGAAGAGGAACCGCATTGCATATTAAGAGGTAATTTCTGAGTAGACACAGTTCATTTCACTAAAGCTCAAACTATAGGTGATAAAGCACCATTTCAAATAAAGCACACATATTTACTACTAAAATAAATACAATTACACATTGTTGCATTGAGTCCCTCTGTTTACAAAGCATTAAAAAAAACCTTTTCTTTCCAAGCCATTCAATTCCATCTATGGGGCTGATGGAAAAGACCCTAAAAGTGACACCAGTGGCCTACAATCAGACAGTGGGCCTGAGTGATGGAGAAGCTGTTGGGGTGTGGGGGTTCTGAATGAGCAGTCA
Source organism: Protopterus annectens (assembly GCF_019279795.1). NCBI lineage: Eukaryota > Metazoa > Chordata > Ceratodontiformes > Protopteridae > Protopterus > Protopterus annectens. The sequence goes on along the minus strand of NC_056747.1, from coordinate 287,565,564 downwards.
GTGCTGTCTTGCAAACATTGAATGGAATGAGGGAGGAGTACTACAGTAAATGCTACATTAGTAGAGACTGGGGGTAGAAAAGACATTCACTTTTGTACTTTGGGTTCACATTGCATTGCATATTATAGGTTCATAGTTAGGTACTAGGCTATCGGCCCAAGGGCCTACATAAGCCTAGCCAACAAGGTTCCCTGGCATACGCCAACCAAGAAAGTTATTTTCCTGTGCCACTGTCGAGCAGAGACACAGAGGTGATCCCCGAGATGCATTTCCTGTTTCCCATCCACTCATCAAGATTTTTCTTAAAGAGTGCTAATGAAGAACTTTGCTTGACATAGATGGGTAGCCTGTTTCAGAGTGTGGGAAGCCTCTGGGACAGGAATCTATCCCTCCAGCATGTCCTGTTTATTGTGGTGACAAGGTTTAGGTCCCTAGAGCGCGTAGCTCGGAGGGATTGGGATTTCTTTAGGTGTAGCATGTCCAACAGCTCTGGGTTTGACATAGCTTTATGTTAGGCAGAGATCACCTCGAAGTAGGCGATATGCTACGGAGTGAAGCTGGAGTTTTTTGAGACGGTCAGTGTAGAGCATTTGTTTGAGGCCAGTAATCCAGTAAAACTATAGGCAGTGCATGTGTGGGAGCAAGCACTTGCATAATGGTAAGCACTGCATGCATTGTATCTATCAAGCCAAGCTCATGAAGGGATGTACATATAGCTATGTGTTTAAGCCACCAGGCTTCCTTTCCTTACTCTGTACTATGAGGAAAGATGATGTTACAGATAAATATTTCTTCCTTGAAGGGGAGACCCTTCCACAATGAGGTATGGACAGGGAAATTAATGAGTCCATAGGAGCCCAGGAAAGCTGCATGGGTAAGCAGACCAGTGGTAACATAAATAACCAAATAAATACTTCATTCAAGTGGCAAGGTCACTTACAAATACAGTGAAAAAGACTAATCCTGTGGACCTGGCATGTGAGTGAAGTCCCATTTCTTATAACACTTGATCTAAGATAGTTATGTGAAGTACATTTGCCTAAATGATTCTGATCTTGAATAGGTTTGGACAAACATTTTTAAAAGAAAATGATTTCTAAGCCCCCCCCCCCCCCCATTATCTTCATGCAGTGGGCTTTGCTGCCGAACTCTCTATCAGTATAATTAACTCCAGATTTTTTGTGGGATTTCTTCCTAACAGCTGACCATTGGTTACCCCCAGGATCTCTCCTCATCTGGCCTAATGACTCTCTTTCCTCACCTAGAGTAATTCTGACCTGTGCTCCTGGCTTTTAAGGAGATTGAGGCCTGAAGGTATTTTGGCAGTGCCATACCTGGTCTCCGCTTGCCCTTGGAATAACTACTTCGGCACATCCCCAACCTTCACTATGGTTCAGCTGCAAGGCTCATCCAAACGCATGACCTCCCCCCTACCTCAACCTGCAATGCTCAAACCACTAATCAAAGACTGGTTTCCTAGGCCATAGTCATTGTCAGAGCCATGGCATAGAAAGATAAAGCAATCGACTCCGGGCTTATGGGAGTTTAGTTTTCTTTGTTTTTTTTTTTTTTATTATTATTGCAAATCCATATGCTGCGTTTGTGTTGAGTTGATCTTCCTGTGGCATTGTGATACCTCCATCTTGAAACTTTTCATCTGCTTGGCACATTTATTTAAACCTGTTTTCTCAGTTATACCCTGACAGTCAGCAACAGCCCCCTCTAGCTGGTAAGGTAGGGTATGTGGGAGGCAAGTTGATCTGGGAGCCACCATAACTGCACACATAAGATATGGTGGCTTATCAGTGTTTGCCTTAACCCCTTCTACAGTCTGATATCCTATGGAGCTGAGTGATGAGATGTGGTTACTGGGAGTGGCTACACACAAGGCCCAAGGTTGGGTATGCCGCCTGTCGCATCTGCTTATTTAACCTGCTGTCATTCTCCACTCTATCCTCTACCAGAGCTAGAATGAGTGGCTTAGCCCCACCTACATGTCATCCCTCAACCTTCATCCCCATTTAAAGGCAAGCAGCTTAGCCTCATCATTCCTTCCCTGCCTCCCGCCAACTGCAACAGGCGCCCAAGCTGCTATCTGAACTCTGCTCACCTGGGTCGCAATCAGGGCTTTGTCCCTCTTAATCATTAAAGCTGGAGTTGAGGATTGTGCAGAAAAATAGCATTTGCAGTGAGGCCTTAAAGCCAGAATGTTTATTTACTCAAATTCCTCCGTGTCAAACAGGATAAGCAAACATACTCTACCAACCTACAATATAAACATAAAACAACACAAAATTTTTTTTGGTCATCACTTCATCACTAAATAAATTATCCCACCCTGGCAAGAACATCGCTCCCTCTCCAAAAAACACAAAGTATGACTGACTTTATCTCCACACAGTTTATTTCCTACTTTATACAATCAATATCCTCTCTCTTAGACATTATACATCTGCCCCCTCTCTCTACTCCTGTCCATTCAAAAGCACCCACACCTCTTCAGTTTTAGTCCAGTACCTACCTCACTAATAATGAAGTTGCTTCTTAAACTATAAACTACTTCCATAGCTGTAGACCAACTACCATCAGACTACCTAAAAATGGCTGCAGAAGTCATAACTTTCCCTGTGTCCATACTAATAGGTCCATAGTGGAAAGATGCATCCCATCACTGTGTAAAAAAATCCTACATCGTACCACTGCACAAACAGGACACATCTACAGAGTTTAATAACTACAGACCAATAGCAATTCTCTCTCCATCCAAAATATTACAGAAATGCATCCATATGCAGCTGATATAGTACCTAATCTCAAATAACCTGCTGCCAAAAACGCAACATGGCTTTAGGCCCCAGCACAGCACCACTACTGCACTATTACGTTTTTCCAGTGTAACAAACCATCATAGAAACAATGGTCTGCTTGTGTCCACCATGTTCTTAGACTGGTCAGAGACATTTGATACTGTCTCACACCAACTGTGGTTTCTTAATTAACCTACCTGGAAGGCAACAAGCCCGGAAATGGCAACAGACCTACTCATCTTTTCAATCAGTTATTGCAGGTGTCCCTCAGGACTCTTATCTTGGGTCCTCTCCTGTTTAATATATTTATTAATGACCTCCACATCTCCACTCACCATACTAGTTTAGTTCAGCATGCAGACGACTCGACTTTAATATGCGTGGCCTCAACAATAAATAAGCTGCAAGACATTATCCAGAAAACTTTCTTCTCTGTAGACACCTGTCTCAAAGAACGCAACTTCCTACCCAACCCCAAGAAAACGAAGTTAATACTTTTTAAAGTTGCCAAAATCAAAAGCAATCTTTTACCATAAAGTCAGCAAATAATACTGTCATTAAAATTGTAACTCACAGTACACTTCTAGGTGTTATAATAGATGCCTTTCTCAAATATGGATTAAATCTACACACTAGAAACTATGCTCCTGATGTAGGATCAGTGGATTCCTTACAGATACTGCAAGAAAAACTGTAGCCACCACCTTCTTATTGCAAACTCTTATATGCCACTCCTATCCTAATAAACAGTACTCTAAAAAAGAAACTTGGCTCATGCTACAGTAAAATATCTAAATTTGCCACCAGTCTTCCTCCTAGGACCCACCAGTGCCATAGCTTAAAGCAATTAAACTGGGTTGAACCATACAACTGCCTAATATATTCACAACTAACTGCAGCACACAGACTCATTCATCACCCAGAAAAATGCCCTACACTTCAAAACGTATTGCTGCCCTACTTTCCAGCAAGGGACCTCTGCTCTGTTAACAAACTTATTACTTACAAATAAGTTAAATATTGTTGCAGGCGACTCGCTGTACTCACAATATGTTGCGAAACTCTGGAATAGTATCCTTACACAAGTAAAACTCTCTGACAAACTCAATACATTGTTTTAAACCATTGCTTAAACAATATCTTAACCAATGGTGGTCCTGCACATGCTCATCTCAAAGATAAGACTGTGTTCACCGTAAGATACTCTCCAAATACTCTGCTTAAACCGAATACTCTCAACCTTTCACTGAAATGATAAAACAGTTTTTGTATATAACTGCTGCCTGTACAACCCACTAAGTTGCATGTGGGCTTTCTTTTTACTAACTTCCATCTCTGTAAAATCTTAGAATGTATAAATGTAACTACTGTTTGTGTATAAATGTGAAAAGAAATGCAACTACTCTGTGTTTAACTGAAACTTAGTATAATGCAATGTAAGCAAATGGAACTTTTCTCCCTGGGTCTCTGCTGAAAATGGATATTACCCTGTTGGATTTTCCCAATAAACAAAGAGAAATAAATAAATGCATAAATAAATAGCAGTATATGTCTGAGAAGAGATAATGAAGATCAGTACAACAAATCAAATCTCCTTTAGCTGACTCTCCTACTCCGTTATAACCAAGTCCTATTGTCTATCCAGAGTTTTACCCATACGTCTCAACTTCTTACTACACAAAATCTAGACCAACCCTAAAATAATGGGGGGACAAAGGCCCAAAAATAGGGACGGGTTTTAAATATTGCTCTTAAAAACTTAAAAAGTTGATAGAATAGCAGGATTTGTTTGCATGCATTTTCTGTAGGATGTGAAGTCTTAAACTCAAATGGGGGTCTACTTTATTTAAACAAAAACACGTTACTTAAACAAAAACGCATTACGTCGAACAGCACTCCATCAACACATATACACTGTACCGCAAAATAATCGAACGCACGAAACCGCAAAACTCAAAATACTGAATTGTCATACTTGACCAACCCCACTGCCCGAAACATACTACCCACCCAAACAAAATAAGTAAACCACAAACATACACCAAACAAAGCCCTACTTCTAACCCTACACTAAACCCCACATACACCACTATCTATGCCCTATCCTTAACCCCTCCCTAACCCTAAGGTCTGTAACTACCGCACACTTACCCTACGGAGCTATGCTATACCCAAATAAAATAAATAAACCACACACGTACACTAACCAAACCCCTACCACAAACCCTACACTAAATGTTAAATAAATTACCCATCTTAAATTACCTATCTATGCACTTACCTTAACCCGCACCCTAATCCTAACCCTAATGTCCGTAATTATCGCACACTTACTTTATGGATCTATAGCTCAGACGAGCCAACCAAAACCCTTCGACATTTCGAATTTCGCGGTTTTGTGAGTTCGATTATTTTGCGGTTTGGTGTATGTGTCGATGAGTGGTGTTTCATTTAAATAAAGTAGACCCACTCAAATGTACGTCATTGTCCAGTGAAGTCTGTCCTCAGTGATTTGCCATAAAACCACAAATTTTATGAGGAGCAGGCCAAACAAAATGTGAGAGAAAAAATCTGGACATTCTGCAAAAATCTGAACAGTCGAGAGGTATGGTTTTACCCATGCTAATACCTACTCCCAACTATATCAACATTTTTTGCTAACCTTATAAGTGATACTGTGCCAAATCTTTTGCTGAAGCCTAAGCATTTTTTTTTTCACTTTTTTATGCAAAAACAAGAGAATGGAATACAGTCTCTGTGTTCATTTCAGTTATGTTGCACAATTTAGGTGCATTATTTCTGTTTTGCAATTGGAGTTGTGGGACTGAACACAGATGTGAGGTGATCCCTTGCCTTTGAGTAAAATGTAAGAGCACTTTTATAATGATCTGCTTGCTCCATCTAAGATGGTGATGTTCATCGTGTTTCACTGTTTCAGTCATAATCAATGGATTATCCGGCTCTCGGTAGCCCTCGATCAGCCAGAATACCAAAGGTAAGTAAAAATGATGTCGGCTGTCATTGGTTGTAAAGGACGGCAGGGCATACGATTCAAAAGGAGGCAGCTGATGTCACTTCCTCAGTCTTTCTTGCCGCTGAGCCCGAAGCAGAAGCATTTCTTGCACGACTGCCGGTCGGCAGTTTACCTTTTGTGTTTCCAACTACGAAGTTGAAGTCAACTACAGCTAAGTACCCCGTTGGGGATCCTCTTTTCTTGCCTTAACGAATGTCAGAAAAGGTTAGTAATTGTCTTACCTGTGAAAAGCAGATTCCCCATAGGGATTTTCATTCCTATTGTATTATTTGTTTAGACCTTGACCACAACGTTCCTAATTGTGATCTTTGTGCTTCCTTTAATCCGCGTACTATCCATCGTCGGGTACTTCTAGTATTTCTGTGGATGAAGAAGAATTTTCTCAAGCTTTTTCTCTTTTGAGGATTCAGACGCAGAGGAAGTCCATCCCTTCTGCTTCTCCTCCAGAAGATTTCTCTTTTGGTGATACTTTAAATACTCTCAGGGAGCATTTTAAATGGGAAGGTCAGGATTACCCCTTTCTAAGAAAAGGATTAAGGAGTTTTTGGATTTGCCTCAGCATAAGCCTTTGGCTATTCCTCCTGTGTTGGAAGTGGTTGATGATGTTTTTTTGGAAAATTCCTTGACTCCAAATACCTGACAGGTGCTATAGAGTTCCTGATTCTCATTTGTTTCTTTTCAGGAATCCGTTGATTGATCCAGAGGGTATTTCTCAAGGCTCTAAAGGAGTTAAGGCCACTGTTACTAAAAATCCTGTTCCTTCTGACAGGGAATCCAGGAACCTAGATAGGTGGGGTAAAAAGGTTTATACCTCTGCCACTCTTGCTGTTAGGTCTACTAATTGTCTTTTTCATATGCTAAAGTACCAGCAGCACACCTTGGCAGCTATTAAATCTAGGATAGCAGGTGTGCCTCAGTTGGCGGAGAGTAAGGATATGCAGGATTTGCTGAATTCTGCCAGTCTAGCCAATAAGCATTCTTTACATTGTGTTGTTGACATTCTAGAAGCCTCCTGTAGGGCTACAGCTACTGACTGTGTTATTAGTAGGCACGCTTGGCTTAGGGGAGCAGCCCCTACCAGAGCCTGTTAAGGCTAAGCTTTTAGATGTACCTTTGCATAAGGACAGACTTTTTGGCAGCAAAGCAGAGGTGCTCAAGAAGATGGAAGACAAGGCTAAGTCTATGCAGACAGTTAAAGACTTTCTGCAAGTTCAGCCTCCTTGCTTTAGCAGGAATTACCCTTCTAAGTGCTGGACATTCCCTGATGTAAGCAGACAGAGCCGTTCTAGGATTAGAGGTTACAAATCTTCTAGGGCGCAGGGGGCTACCCCTCAAAGGTCTAAGCGTTGGCAGGTTTCCTCTTCCAAGGTGGGAAGTTCTAAACCTGCATCGCAATCTAAACATTCTCAGTGACTCTGTCCAACTTCTGCCTGTTCTTGCCTGCCCAGAGAGTCCTTTAGGGAGAAGGTTGGCCCCTGTTATGCAAATGTTTGGTCCACCATCACGAACGACAAATGGGTGCTCAGAACTGTATCCCTAGGGCATAAGTTTTATTTCCACACCTTTCCAGTACCCAAAGGATTCCCGGATGCTCCACCAAATCAAAGGGCCGAAGTAGAAAAGCAAATTTGTCTCAGTTCTGTCTGGGAGCAATAGAATCAGTTTCTGCTCAGCAGGTAAGCCAGGAATTCTATTCCAGACTTTTCCTAGTTCCAAAAAAGAAGGCTCCTGGCTTCCTATCCTGGATCTATCCATCCTGAACACTTTCTTGATAATGCCAAAGTTCAAAATGCTCACTCTGCATCAGTTACTGCAAATGTTAGAAAAGGATTCCTGGCTGGTAACATTGGATCTCAAAGAAGCTTATCTGCACATCCCTATCGGGGAAAGTTGCAGGCAATACCTTTGTTTCAGGGTGGGCAAGCAACATTATCAATTCACTGCGCTGCCCTTTGGCTTATCTACTACTCCCAGAGTTTTCACAAAGTGCCTGGCTCCAGTCATTGCTTTTTGCAGGCAAAAGAAAATTCAGATTTATCCATACTTGGACAATTGTCAAATTCAAGCAAATTCTCAGGAACAGTTGCTAAAGGATCTAGAATTTGTGAAGAATCTTCTCTCTTCCCTGGGTTACACTCTCAACGTGGAAAAATCAAAAATGGTACCATCCAAAGAGATTACATTTCTGGGAGCGAGTCTGAACACAGCTGCCCAGATGGTACATCTCACCCAGGAGAAGCAGACAACTTTCAGTTTACTTCAAGGATTTGGCAAGTCTAATCCAGCTCCCTGCAAGGAAATATCTGCAAGCTCTGGGATTCATGGCATCTTGCATTCTCATGATTTCATATGCAAAACTGCATATGAGGAAATTGCATTGGTACCACAAGAACACTTGGTGTCAGCACACACAGGACCTGGATGTGATAATTCCTCTGCTTCCATGTCTGCGGACAGAGTTTCTTTGGTGGGTAACAGCTTGTCTACAGAACAAAGGCATGCCTTTTTGCCCACCCGTGGCCACTCAAGTTCTTACCACAGACGCATCGGACTATGCCTGGGGAGCTCACCTGGATGGTAGATGCATACAGGGAAGTTGGAATGTCCAGCAGATGCACCTGCACATAAATTTAAAGGAGTTGATAGCAGTGTAACAGGATTTACTAGCTTTCAAGCATCTTCTTTCTCCAGGGACCCTTCTTGTCAGGACAGACAACACCACAGTCATGTGGTACATCAATAAGCAGGGAGGGACTCATTCTTACCTCCTGTGCAGACAGAGCATGAGTCTTTGGTCCATAGCAACGTCCCTGGGCCTGCATCTCGTAGCTCAATTTCTTCCAGGAAGGCTCAGTGTTTTGGCAGACCAGTTGAGCAGACAGACCCTGGATTCTCATGAGTGGCAGCTGAACAGAGCAGTTTTCACAGCATCGTTCAACGTTGGGGCACTCCTCAAGTGGATCTCTTCTCCTCTCCAGACAACCATCTTCAACCTCTTTTTTTTTTTGCACCAGATAGCATCACAGCAGAGCCTGGAGAGTGGATACTCTGTCCTTCCCTTGGACGCTGCTGTCAGTTTATGCCTTCCCTCCTGTTCCTCTTCTTCTCAGAGTATTATTGAAGATCAGTGACGAATGACCATGGACTATTCTCATAACTTCTGACTGGCCCAGCCAGCATTGGTATCCACTGCTTCGCAGTCTCTCCCCATTGCCTTCTTGGCATCTTCCTCTGAGGCCAGATCTTTTGGTTCAGGAAGGGGGAAACGTTCTACATCTTCATCTTCAGTCTCTCCGTTTGGCAGTTTGGCTCATTGTATGACTCCATCCTATTCTTCTTCCCTGTCCCAGCAAGTTTTTGACGTAATGAAGGAGGCCAGGAGGCCTAGACTAGGAAGTCTTATACTGGCAAATGGGAAAGATTCTCTCTTTGGATGCAGGCTAGAGGGGAATCTTCTTCTCAGCCTACCCTTCCTCTGATCCTGGAATACCTGGCTGATTTGCTTCAGGGTGGTCTCTCTTTTTCCTCTGTCAAGATCCATGCTTCAGCCATTTCTGCTCATTGTTCTTTTGAACAACCCATTTTCTCTCATCCTCTGATGAAAATGTTTCTCAGAGGTGCTTGCAACTTTAAATCTCCCAGAATGGGGCCTATTCCAGCCTGGGATCTTAATTTTGTTCTAGAGAAACTCACTCTTCCTCCTTTTGAGCCAGCTGCCACTGCAGATTTAAAGTTTCTCTCATAGAAGACTGCCTTCCTCTTGGCTATAACTTCACCAAGGAGGGTTTCGGAGCTGCAGGCTTTGATGGCTTTGGAGCCTTTTCTTATTTTCCATGCAGATAGGGTCTCTCTGAGAACCAACCCCTCCTTTATGCCTAAGGTGGTTTCTAGCCTGACTCTTAATCAGTCCATACACCTTCCTACCTTCTTTCCTAATCCTCGAAATAGAGGTGAGAGGATCCTACATTCTCTTGATGTGCATAGACAGCTCAGGTTTTACCTGGACAGGACTAAAGACCTTCGGAATTCAGCTCAGCTATTGGTCAGCTTTGCCCCTGGAGACCAGGGCAAGGCTATTTCTAAGCAAACCATTTCTAAATAGATTGCTCATTGTATTACTTTTTGTTATTCCTTTCATGGCAGGGTTCCTCCTCAAGGGGTTAGGACCCACTCAACTAGAGCAGCTTCCACTTCTGCAGCCTTTTTAAGGGGTGTCCCTACTAAAGACATTTTGGAAGCTGCCACATGATATTCTGTTCACACTTTCACAAAGCATTATAATTTGCTTTTGTTTTCAAAAGCCAGGGCAGGGTTTGCCACTTCTGTTCTGCAGGGCATTATCTCAAATCCTTGATTCTGTTGGTTCCTCCTCCCTTTTCTCTGGGCTTTGGTAATCAACCCATTGGTTAGGACTGCAACAGTGAAACATGAACATAGTACAGTTGTGTACACTTACCATAAATGTAGATGTTAGAGCGTATTCACTGTTGCAGTCCTGGTTTCCTTCCCTCCTTCCCCCTTTTTTCTCTTTTCCTAAGGTACAGGCTAAATATAGTTTAAGCCTTGTTTTCTGTGGGCTTCTGACTGTTATAGCAAGAAAGACTGAGGAAGTGACAGCTGCCTCCTTTTGTATAGGACGCCCTGACGTCCTTTACAACCGACGACAGCTGACTTCATTTTTACTTACCTTTGGTATTCTGGCTGATCGAGGGCTACCGGGAGCCGGATAACCCATTGGTTAGGACTGCAACAGTGAATACACTCTAACATCTACATTTATTGTAAGTGTACACAACTGTACTTTCATGCATGCGACTTGATCTCTTAGAACAAGAAATCTGGACAAAGTCATAAATAGTGGGGGAACAAAGGTCCAAAACATAGGGACAATTTTTTAAATATTGTTTTTGCAAACATAGAAAGCTGATAGAATTAACAGGTTTTGCAATAGCATGCATTTTCTGAAGGGAATGAAGTCTGAAATTCAATGCCTGTCATTATTTTCTGACTTCATTACTCAATGCTTTGTCAGCGATTTACCAAAAAACAAAATTTTATGAGGACCATACCAAAAATATGAGGCAAAAATCTGTACAGTTGAGAGATGTATGTTCATGTCTCTGTTATGCCTTGGGTCCTGTACCAGATGGACTTCTAGTATTTTAAAAATGTTGTTCTTTAATCAGTTGTTGTTTGTATTTCAGCTTTTTCCCGGTAAGGGGTCGCCACAGTGGAACTGTGGTCCACTAATGATTGGCAGTAGATTTTTTTATGAAATGCAGAGGTGCCAGCTCGACGCCCAACCTTCAACGAAGGCAAGCCCATTTACACACGCATGTCTTTCGAATGCTACCTAACCTCTGGGAGGACATGCAGACTCCACACAGAAGGCACTCCCAAGCCAAGCCAAGAATCGAACGGGAGAACCTCTTGCTGTGAGGTAACAACGCTACCAGTGATTGAGTTATTTCCTTCTGTTTTCAGTCTAACTGACGGAATGCTTTTTTCACAGCTCTGTGCTGCTTTCACTTTTGTTAATGAGGACAAATGTCATTCCTTTTATTATGCATCTCACAATGCATAAAAATGGTTATTGATATTACATATTTTCTAAGGGTTCTGCAGTCAAAGTCAAAATAAACTTTGTTGTCATTTAGATCTGCACATAGTGCAGCTAAACAAAATTACTTTGTTGTGTTCCCAGTGCAAGAAACATACATGCATACAGTTACCAGTTAACTATTTAGTAATCCTAGAACAGACACTTGCAGACCTTACATGTATAACAATGTGCCATTTAAGGTATTGCTCAAGTAGATATTGCACAAACTTGAATTTTCACATTAACGGGTACCTGTGAAGCAAAAGGTATTGCACATTCAAGTTTCAGGACAGATGAAGATTTGGATATTGCACTAAAGTATTCTACTAGTAGTGGTAATCTTAGAGTAATGAGGGTATGTCATTTAATGGATTAGGCAAGAGAATATTCAGTTAATTGGTTGAAAGAGCAGAATGGCTTCTGGTGTGCCTGTTAGTTCAGCAGTCTGGTGGATAAGGGGAAAATAGCTTCTGTTGAGTCTGGAAGTCTTACAGTGCATGCTGCGGTAACGTCTACCAGAGGAAAGGCGAGAGAACATACGACAAGCAGGATGAGTAGGGTCATTTATTTTTCTAGTTCTTCCAGTACATCGAGATTCGTGTAAGTCATCTAAGGATGCCAGTGGAGAGCCAATGATTGTTACCCCTGTTATGTTACTACTGTATGGAGAGCCTTGCGATCTGAGGCATTACAGTTCCCGTACCATACAATAATGATGTTTGTCAGTACGCTCTTGATGGTTCCCCTATAGAAGGCTTGGAGGATGGACTGTGACAGGTTTGCTTTCCTCAGTTTCCATAGGAAGAGCAAACGTTGCGCTTTTTTGACAGTGTGGTCGGTGTGCACCAACAAAGACAGGTCCCATTTTTTCCTGCCAAAAAGAAACAGAAGGCTAAACATGCGTCTACTCCTCCTCAAATTTTCTTAGACAGGAGTAGTTTACTGGATCTGGCTCAGGGTTTAATACAGACTATTGAACCTTCTTGTAAAGTACTTTCTGGTAAAAGAAAGAGGGTACCTCCTTTCCTGAAGAGATTCAAGTTTCTGAACCTAAACCGGAAGGTGAAGGGGAGTAATGCAGGGCTTGCTCCTCAGATGTTTGGTTCACGTACAGAGGAGAGCTCAGTTTTTGATTCTCCTTTTGGGGGTTTCTCTTTCTCCGAGACTATTGCTAGAATGTGCCATTGTTTTTAGTAGTGGAACACTGAGGTTCCTCAGTCCTGCAGAAAATAGAGTTGTTAAAGATGGAATTTCCAGAACCTACACCCAGTCTTATGCTCCATCTGCTTTACAGGATGACTGTGTTACTGCCTGCAATTCTCCTGGTAGTCAGATAGCTGTCCCTGAACAGGCAGATAGGATATATAAGGTTTCTCAGTTTGTTTTTATATATTATTCCCAAACCTAACCCAGTAGCTATAGCTTTAGCTTATCACACTGCTGCTAAAAAGTTAATTTCACTCCTACTTTTTCTGAAAAGGATAGGGATATTGCTAATTATGGGAAAAAATGTACATCTCTGCAACTTTGATTTCAGAATTTTGAATTGTCATGCTCATATGTTAGTTTGTTCGGACTAATTGTGAAAGTAAGAGGAATGTTTTATCTGCAGTTTCTTCTTGTCAGGGAAATATCTTCTATTGCACAGGTCACTACTCATTGTTTGCCATCTGTGTATGTATAACTCTGCTGATACTTATTTCAGGGATGTAGTCACTAATACTGTTTTGAGGAAGTTTGCATGGTAGCATTCGTAGAACTTTTCAGATGTTAAAAATGAGGTTTTAAATTCCCCTTTGAATACAGATGTAGTTTTTGAACCCTCTGCTGCAGAGGTGATCAAAGTGTGATGAAAGAGGTAAGCTGATGCAGGGAATCTCTAAGATGTGTTGGTGCTCCTTTTCCAAATTTTCTAAGGGATTCTGCAAGTCCTCATCCATTTTTAGTAAAACAAAACAAAATAAACCGTCTCAACAAAATATAGGTAGATAGTAATTTAAGATAAAATGGCAATGGGGTTCAAAAAGAAGCCTTGAGCCTCACAAAACCAAGGGCAGTCTCAACAGGTCTGAATGACTATTCAGTAGACCTTGTGAGCCCTTTCTACCCTGGCCGTTTTTTTTTTCTTCCAGAAAGTTTGAATCACCATTTTTCTCTTCAGCAAGAGATAATTTCAGCCAAAGGTGTTCTGAAGATCATTCATCAAAGTTACAGATGGCAGTGATAGGAAATTCCTCCTTTCCAGGTGGTTATTCCTTGTACTCCAGATCAGACTGTTTTGTTTCCACTTCATCACATGCTGTCCCAGTGAGTGATAGAACTAGTCCCTGTTTTCCAGGCTGGGAAGGGTTTTTATTCAAGGATGTTTTTTTAACACCCTTATTGAATTATCACTTGTGACATAGGCAAATTTGTCTTTATATAAAAGCAATCAAACGTTCACTTTTACAAACATTATACTTCACGTATATTGCTATATATCATATAACCTAAGCAACATTACATAAATTAATCATTTCCTGCCCCCTTTTTTTTTAAACAAGAAACATCTTTATTAAACCATTACTTATGACATAGGCAGTCATACATTTATATAAACGAAAACTAACTACGACAACACAACCATATTTGCAAGCATTTTGCATCACAAACCATACTGGCACACTCCCAGTTGCAGACATTTTACACCACTTATAAATCTACCCAATCATTTTCAGTAAAACATTACATAGCTCATTTAAGTCGTGCCTTCCCTTCTTTTTAAACCTCATTCCTCCTCTGTATGTATTGTTCCCAAAATTCCCATTTTTTCCTATGTAGTTTGCTCGTACCCTTTTCTAAAGATCTCAATTCCAATTTTTTTATCTCTGTTACTAAATTTACTACTTCTAGTATAGTTGAAGTTTTGATTTCCATTTTCTAGTATTTGCTTTTTTGGCAGCCAGCATAATTAAACACAGCAAGGCCTTACCATATCTAGGCAATTCCGATTCTGTATCATAGCTTTGAAGAATTGTATCCCTTGTCACACCAATCTGCCCACCCATCATCTGTGATAGTGCATTTAGCAAGGAGTCTCTAAAGTCTGCAAGCTCACTGCACTACCTGAAAATATGTTCACATTTACCTCTCTTTCCCGTCCTACCTCCAGCATTTGCTGTCTACCTGAGGATAAATTCTCCGGGTTCTACAAGGGGTATAAAAATATCTATGTAAGCTTCCTTAATCATCTAGATTTTGTTGCATATTTCCAAGACATACATAAATTCACCCATTGTTTGTTTGCGAATTCCTTAATCAATCTTTCTTCCCAATCCTTTCTAACCTCCTCTGAGTCTTATAGTTATCATGTAGTATTTTATATGCTGTACTAATTATTCCTTTTTTAATGCAGCAGCTGTTCTAGATTCTGCTAAAAACTCTACCAGTGCTGGTCTTTTGTTTAGGTTCCCCCCTATTTCTTTCTCTGTGCCTATACACTGCTTTCCCTATCGAGGATTGATATCAATCTCTAACCTGCAGTCCAAATAAATTCTTGGCCTCTTCCCATTCAGTTACCTTTCTCTCTCTCTAGTTATTTGCCCCCAATATATTGGTTCCTTTGCCACTTTTCTCCAATAAATCCCTGCCCCCTCTTGCCTGTTGTCTATAGTCCTAATTGCAGTCATTCCTGTCGGCAGAATCTCCTTTCTCCATTCCTGTGTCGGCTTAGTTCTTATAATACTTTCTGCTACTTTATGGATATAATATCTGTATGATTATTGTTGTTCTCCTTAAAGGCCTGCATCCAAAATTCCAGTCTCTCCTAGTTTCTTGAACCCCCCCCAATTTCAACTGCATTCCTTTCCACTTTGAATTGTAGTTGTCTGCTTATGCTATGTATAGGAGCCTTAACTGCGTAACTTTGAAATACTCCTTCAAATTGGGTAATCCCAATCCTCCCTGTTCTACTGGACGAATCAGCTAATTCCACTTGACTCTTGCCATCTTCCCCTCCCAGATAATGTCCTTCAGCTCTGTATTAATTGCTATCCACAACTTCTCCTCTGATTGATAAAAATATGCCTGACCTGTGTATAAGACTAAAGGTACTAAAAATTATTTTGCCTGCTTGTATCTTACTATCCATATAACAAAGCTTACATTTTTTCAGTTTTGTATTATCTTTTGTTTAGTGTCTTCCCATATATCTTTAGCTGTCACACCAGAATCATTTTTAATCCATACTCCTAAATATTTCATTTTATCATGCCCCCATAAATGCAGATATTGTTGAACCAGTTTGTGCGTGGGTATGTAATTTACGGCTATTGCCTTTGTTTTAGCTTCATTAATTTTGTATCCCGAAAAGATACAAAACTATCTAAAAATTCCACAACACTGTAATGTCTCTTTCTGGTTTTGTCAGGTATAAAATATTTGCAAATAGATCCAGCTTTTCTTGACTACCATACCAATTATACCCTTGAATGTCTTAGTTCCTTATAGTGCTTCTAAATATAATGCAAATAAAGGGGAAAGAGGACACCCCCTGCCTTGTTCCTCTGCTCAAGCAGAAATTATCAGAGAGGACCCTACCCAATTTAATTTTTACCTGTGATCCCTTATATATCCTCCTAATCAACCTTATATTTTTTTCAGGAATTGCAAATGCTTCCATTGCCCAGCTCATCAAGTCCCAGTTTACTCTGTCAAATGCTTTCTCTGTATCAAGATACACCAACAACAATGGTATCTTCTTAGATTCTGCTTTCCTCTGAATCATCAGTGTTCTGTTAATGTTGTCAAATGTTTGCCTCCCCTCCAAGAAACCATACTAATCCATATCTATCAGTTTTGGCATTACTTTTGTCATTCTTTTAGCCATTATAGACATTAAAACTTTATAATCATGGTTAAGTATTGAATGGGCCGGTATGAAGCTGGGTCTAATGGATCTTTACCCTCCTTAGGTATTACAGCTACTACTGCTTTCTTCCAGGATGTTGGTACTTCTTTTAAAATACTGTTAAACAAAACCCTCAAGATCTTTATCAGTTTTCCCTCCTAGCTTCCAGACTTCCACAGGAATACCATCTAGATTGGCTATACATCACAGTTTTTATCTTATTTCCTCCTATCCTAGCCATTAGTAATTGAGCCTCATGTGCCTCTAAGCATGGAATATCTACTTATTCCATAAACATTTCCATTTGTATCTTTTCTTGATTTCCATATTTCTCTGCTTTATACAGACTTTCATAGAATTTCCAAAATATTTCTACTATCTCTACAGGATCTCTTATAACCTTTCTTGCTATAGGATCCCTAAGCTTGGCAACAGCCCTTTCTACTTTCTGTTGCCTGAGTCGTTGACTAAAAGTTTTGTGCTCTAGTGTTATCAAAAAACAGCTGCTTAACAGCAATCTTTCTAAACTCGTGTATATTATTGAGGTAATCCCTTATTTCTCCTTAGCATTCTGCAATTGATGATGTTCTGTGAGATTCCCCCTATTCTGCAATACTTAAACATTTGTCAGTCCCTCTAAATAATTCTTGTTACTTCTTAACCACAGCTCCCTTTCTTTTATTTCCACCCCATTTTTAAACTCCATCTTAATTTTATCCCACTATCCCTCGCTGTATTTTCAGAAGTAATGTCTATCCTTTCAGATAGCTCCTGAATAATTTCCACTACCCATTCCTTAAATTCCTCTTTTTAACAGATAAGTGGGCAAGTGCCAGCATCTCATTTTTATTTCATTACTCTGTATTTTTGTTTTAGTTGTTATTGGTGCATGATCTGAAATAGTTATTGAGTGCATATCAAGACCATCAATTATATGTACATGTTCCTGTGAAACGTAAATTCTGTCTAGCCTAGCCCAGTGTTTGTCTTGGGGAATAGTGAGTACATTCACTCTCGACTCCTATTACTTAATTCACATCTTCCATGCCAAATATTTTCATAAATTTCTTCAAAAATCTACCCTTCTTTGTTATATTTCCCTTCTGGGCCCCCAGACGCATCTTCACTGCTGTAAATCAAATTCCAGTCCCCCACCTATAAGTAATATTCCTTGCTGAAAACTGATAATTTCCCAGGTGGAATATAAATACATGCCAGTGTAATCCTCCTCCTGTGCCAGTAGTCCCTTAGTACTACAAATCTCTCATATTATCTTTTTTATCCTCTTCTATCACAATTGGAGCTCCTCTTGAAATTGATATAAGTACTCCTCTTTTCCTTTGTCCCAGATATTCCACTGAATAAACCACCCTGAAAACCTTTCTTTATCAAATTCACATGTTCTTTCCAGGTGTGTCTATTGTAACATAGCTATATGCACTCTACAATTTTTAATGTCGTGCACTATTCTGTCTTTGTATTTATTTGTGAGACCATTAACATTTAAATACATTACAGAAAGCATCACTGTATTAAAAAATTATTCCCACCTTTTATGTACAACACCTTTTTTGTTAAATGTCTAGTTCTAGCTTTTGTGTTACATGCATGTACTGTTTGGCAGGTTGAACTTTTGTATAGTTGTTTCTTGTCATATCCATTCGAGTTCGAGCCTATGTAACATCTTACAAAACTTTGTTTTATTGAAAGCCCTTAAATAAATAAAAAAACAAACAAACCCCAAATACCACCTTAAAACCTGTTAATTTAATATCAACACTGAAAATTATATGGTTTAAAAGAAGGCAGGATTTGAATAAGCTATGTGTAATGGTTGACTACCAATGACTGGATATGTTAAAAATGATGTATAATGTTTGCAGCTACAGTTGTGTTGGCATGGTTTGGAAAGTGAAATGTTTGCAACAGAGATTGCTTCGCTATGGGTTATTGTCATTTATATAAATGCAATATGGCCTGTGTCATACATTATAATTTAATTAAGATGTTTCTTGCTTATAAAACCCACAAAACTATATACATCTTGAAATACTGAAGTTTGACCCTTCTAATAGGAACAAATGTCATATATTGACAACCACACTCATGAGTTAACCTAAAGGAAAGGTTATCCATGCTAAGACAACAGGGTGCAGTCTGTGCTTCTACAAAGTGCTAACTGGTTTTCCCTTATCTTTGCAGCTCTGTCAGCTGGGAAAACCCCTGAATGCTTTCAAAGAACATCATCTCCTAGCTAGTTTCTCTTTTCTTTTTCCCCCAGCCTGTCGCTTTCCACCAGACTGTAACCAATTTCTCTTTTTTTCAGATCGTCTCCATGGAGACACGAGAACCAGACAGTCAGTTTCTCTTTATCTTATTGTTTCTATGGAAACATGAGGGCCAGATGCAGAATTGCTACTAAGCATACATTCATTTGCTAGAAATAAGCCTCATAGTATTCAGTATTCTTTTTCATTTACTTGCTTTCTCTTAAAACTTGTTACTAAATCAACCTATGGTCCTTAATCTAGTCATTCCCCCATGCAAGAATGAGAAAAAGCACATTAATTTTTCTTTTGTCATGCTCTTTTAGCCAGGCTTTTTTCACATTGCAGTGCCTTATATTTCTAAAAACTGAACAAGAAGAAAGAGAGAAGGGAGAAAGAAAAAGGGGAAAAAGAACAGCAGGACCTATTTATAATCCCCACTATACTTGGAGAAACTAAGAAAACTTTACTTTATAGCATACAAAGAAAACCATATAACACAAAAATAGTACTATTAAGAAAACATGTTTTCTTTATTTACTGTTAACTCTGTTCCCCTCCTCAAAGCATTTTTCCTAACATTAATGACATGAAGTAAGACATATACTTTAGAGTCTTCCACAAGTCCAACAAATTCTGAAAAAGTCCAACATTTCCAGATTTTCTTACTCTGTCATATTTCACAAATATAGTTATTGCACTGTAATCCCACATTAAGATACTGGTTTCATTACTGTTCATCTCCATCTCCCATATCCTGTCTCTGCTTCATTTCTAATATACTCTAGATTCTTCTAGTCAGCTCTTGCGATCCCTTCCTTCTCTCCAATATTTTCCATTGAAACAGTGGAAAAGGTCTCATAGATACAGTCTCTGTGGTCTTTATTACCAGAAAAACAAGAAGCAGACTGTCCTGTTTCACAGCTGTCTCTTTGGTGGACAAACGTTTGTATTTACTCCTTAGTGTGTGCTTCATCAAAAAATGATTTTGTCTCTCCAAAGAAGAATATCCTCTTCTGCCTGGTGTACAATGAGTAGTCATTTTCCACAAACACGCTGTTGTCTTCTACTTTTAGTATTTTGTCCTTTTGCCACAGTTTTGTCAGAATCAACTCATTCTGCTTGTAGGATTGCATCTTTACTATTAAAGGTCTAGGTTGCTTTCTCATAGCCAGGTTTGGAGCATACACACTGTGAAACCCCTGCAATGGTCCAGTAATCAAGGAGCCTCAATCCTCACCACTGGCAGCAGCTAGTGGACGTACACACTGGGAGGATGACAAGTACACACACAGTAAAGTCCAGTTGCCTTTAAGAGCACACATAGACTACAGTCAGTCTGGAGCTGGTTTCTCTTTCTCCAGATCCCCAATAAGACTCCCCACTTGCGCAGCTATAGGGTTGAGATCTCAGCAGAGTGGCCAAGCCAAAACCTCCAGCAGCTTGATTTCTTCTCTAGGTCCAGGTGTGGCTTTGCTAGGACCATTTTGTAGGGGTTCCTGGACCCTTCTTCTTCCACCTCCCAAATGTAGCTTAGTCTACACATATAGCTAAGGTCTCTACAGCCTTGATCAACATGATGAACACAGTACAGTTGTGTAAGTAAACTAAGATAACAGCAGATGTTTGAATAATCTGCTGCAGTAGCTGCTCCCTCCCTCCATCCCTGTTGTTTTTTGGTGTTTATGCCATAGTGTGACATTTGTTTATTTATTGTTCCTACATTTTAGGGCTCAGCCTCCCTCTATCTGTTGGCAGGAAAGCTCTGAAGGGCTTGGTGCCCAAATTCGCCCTTTAGTCAATTCAACTCAAGCTGCATGACAGTCTGGTTGTGTGGAAGGTACCCTGAAGCTTTGGAAGCTGGCTGTTGTATCCTTAGCAGGATATAACCCATATAGCTAAAGCTACTGCAACAGTAATTTTTTCAGCATCTACTGTTTTGGTAAGTTTACTTACAAAGCTGAACTGTCTGTATACAGTCCCTGCGAAAAATGCCTTCTTTTTTTATTCTGCCTCCTCTCTAATATGTTTGTCTGTGTTCTGCTGCTTTAGTGTGTGATCTTATGTAGAGAGCCAGCCCTACTGTTTTTATCTGCCATGTCCTACCTGTACACCTTGTACCTTGGTATGTTTACACCCCACTTGTGGCTCTCCATGTGCTACATTTTTGATTGCAACCACACAGTAGCATGACATTGTTTTTGCATATCAGTTTCTCTGATTCATGTAAGCTTTTACTCAGATTGTGGGCAGTCTTGTCTATGTGTATATTTGGTTGTGCCTTTTCTGCCCATTAAGTATATGCCTTCCACTGTACTTGTTGGTATTACGGCTGGAATTTCCTACTATAACCCTTTTGATGGTTTGAGTTGGAAACTAGGATTTCACAGATGCTTTAATTTGAAGTAAACAAATTCGAAATATATATATATTTTTGGAGGGTAATGTCACTTCATCCTTACTGTGTTTTCTTAAGTGTCTGCCTTATAGCTGCAGAGCTCCCCAGTATGAGTATGCAAACTGGTGGCCCCCTGTGTGCATTTGTCCTGATTGATGTATAGTAGTCTCCTGCTATAGCTAAATAGGCACAGAGTTCTGTCATTTTGAAGCAGCCAATGATAGAATGCTGGTTTGCTTTAGCTGAGCCGGTATATTGAGTTGGGGAGCAGAGAATGTTGGTTTGCGTACTGAGTAGGGGAATGATTACTGGATTAGTTGCACTTGTGGCAGTTTGTAGACATTTCTGTTAAATGATTTTCTAGTGTGTTATGCTAGCACCTGAGGCATAGAGTGATAAAGCCGTGACTACAACCCAGGCGAACCAAAGTTTGATTAGAGGCACAGGTGCTTGAAGGCACTAACAAGGGAAGATGGGCAGGCCATTATGGGGGAGGGGAATGGGAAGGAGCAGGATACACGCAAGACCTTTACACAAAATATTCTCACAGCTGGGTTTCTGGCAAGAGCACAAACTCTCCAGTGTCTGCCTAAAGAATGGTCATTGCGGACATTTGTCACCCTTTCAGATTCACCTTTGCTGATTTGGAATGGGCTTGGAGGATCAGTAAGACAGAGTGGAAAAGGCATATATACAACTTTTTTTTTCATGTTTTCAGTATTGCTAACATCTTTTCTGCTTGGAACCAAACTGGTGTATCCCTTGGCTTTCATGGGAGAAGGAAGTTACTAGGGTGCCTCTCTATCCCTCTCCTAGATTTACATCCTTGGCCAATGATTATTTAAGTGCTTTTGTTGTTTGACAAAGGTTAAGTGTTTACTTGAGCATTATCTGCTATCTGCATGTAACTTACAATGTGGAACATGTCACTTCATTGTTCCATGAATGCTGTATGCACCACCCTACCCTTTTCCTATGTACACATGAGGACTGTAGGACACTTCCTTTTAAAAACTGTTCATTTCTCCTTTATGAAGCAACCTAATAAAATATGACTGTTGACTTGAAGGTACTGAGAAACTGTAAAAGTTAAAACCCATTTTATCTTGTCTGGCTTGTCTTGTTTGACTCATTGTGCACCTCCCCACCCAGCTGTCTACTTGTTTACTGTTCTGTGAGAAAACAGTGTAAATCAGCTTCATTGGGGAGCTGAAGTGGTTCCTGCTTTCCCTCACACACTGCTGTCATGCACCTAACGTCATTGCTGTATGAGACACCTTGTACTCCTGCTACATTTTGTGGATGCCTCCCTGCTGAATTGCACCTCTTACAAGAACTGAAAAAATGAACACAGTACTGATAGTTCCTCTTTTTTGCTGTTAAATATATTGGCCACTGTGTTGCAGTTTCCAGCGGGGTTGCTGCTCTTCCCACATAATTGGAGGAAGTTTGTGATGAGTAATAAAGTTATTTGCAGTGTTAATGTAATGGTCTGTAAGGAAGATCGCAGATCCTTTGCAGAACTGCGACTTCACTTACTGATCTACAGATGAGTAACTAGAGTAATTTTAGTTAGAGCACCATTTGTATTCACATACTGAGTTGTGATTTGTACTTTATAAAGCCCTGGGATTCCTGTTTTATTATCATTGGACCTGTCAGCATCTCAAAGCTGCTTTCAGTGCGTACCTTATGCTAATGAAGGCTACTAGTTGTGTTCTTCTCTAGCAACACATACATTGGCCTAATCCACACACTGTAAAGCAAAAACATAAACTAGTCTCCATAATTGCTGGTGTGTCATTCCCAGATCTGCAGATTTGCTAGTGAAATTTGCCTGAGATGAGTCCTCATTCAGCTTGTCTGATGCCATTTGACTTGAACCAATTTTAATTATTATTTATCAAATTATTTTCCCAAAACTCATATTCAGTCACTCTCCAGTTTATATTATATTGTCTTTCTGTATTAGTCTTATTTTACACTTTATCACAATGGATACTAACAAGAAAATCACGTCTTGGTTCCCTGGGCCTCCTGCCCACATGCTTTACTGATTTTATAAAATTTCTAATTGTGATGTAACAAAGTTCACTGCTACAGAATTGTGGCTGGACAGGATAAGAAAGTGGAAGTATTACACAGACCGTATGATACCAACATGCTGTTGTTTTTGCAGAACACATTGAGGCAGTCTTAAGGGAACAGAGCAAACACAGCTACACTGAGAACTACACATTGGCAGCACACTGGGCTGAGTGCAGTGACAGCCATGACTGCAACAATTAGGTGATTGAAAAATAGACATGCACCGTTTACAGGGTACCTAAAAGAAAGTGCACAGCATATAGAGAGGCTCAGTTGTTAGGCAACCCCAGAAACTGAATGCCAGCTGCATATTTTCATCCAGAAAAGTGGAAAACAAAGAAAATGCACCTAAGCGTAGATAACACTACTGCTTCTCAATGTCTTGGTGTGTCTACATCAAGAGCACCTGCAAGGTAGTGAAGCAGCAGCACGCTGGCGGCATAATGGTAACAGGTAAGTGCACACTTGTCTAACTGGGACAGTCGTACAGTACTGAGTGGTCCCAACAAGGTGGCTGCAAGTTGTTGACTGAGACGTAACTTTTACAACCTACAGAAAATCATTAGGGATGCACTTCGAGACCACTCACAACACACCAGGTGACTGGTGAAGAGCTGCTGAAGACTGCAGCCCTTCAGCATGTACCTGAAACAGAGTGCCTGTGGCCAAGATGATAGGGGAAATTTAAGGACACTGCAGCAATAGCAAGGGATAAGGTGCTGCAGATCCCACAGGATGTGAACACTGATGTGGTGCTAGCTCTGCCTTTCATCCATAACCTGAAGAGCACCATAGCACTGACATAACATAATCAAAGACACCAACAATACTCTGTGACATACGTTAGTAGCTGTACCCTACCGCATGTGGCATATTTGTACTAAGGAGGCCTCTATCAGTGTTGTGATGTGGACTACATAGGTTAATACTGTAGACCTGGCAAGCTTATAAGTTGGCCTACTATTGAAACGTCAGCACTCATAATGCCGAGTTCCAACATGCCAAAAAACTTGACTGGAAATGCAGGAGTACTATGAATATTGAACATCACTCTTCTCCTTTAAACTTTTTTTTTTTTTTTTTTTTTTGCAGGGTTGCAAGCCACCCTGCACTCCTGATGTGGGGGCAAGGCCCCCTGAACTTGTATATACTAACTTCAGGATTGCTATACCTTGGAAGAAAGGGAATATTTTGAGAAATGGCCATCTCAGTCTTAGTATATTTAAGTCCGTTTTTCAGCCATTCGGTTTCAGCATTACAGGACTCATTTGTGTGTTCCAAAATTTCAGATGGTTACCTCGTAAGTTATATGGGCTGATTTTACCTTCCCAACCCATACCTCTGTTTGCAGACATTTGTAACTTCCCCCACAGTCTGCAGATTGATGAGTATGGCTAGTTAAATCTAGTTGGTAATCCTGGTTTATACACTACTGAGCAGGAAGTCCTTGGCCAAATACAGAGCCCTATGGTACCTCATACGGCTGCTTTGTATAGAGTAATGCCACAGAGCTGATGGCACAGTATGTACTTATAGATTTTCAGAAAGCTGCCATCAGAGTGGTCCATAGGTTCCTATCCTGTGCAATACCAAAGTGATACCTTGTTCCATTTAAGGCCGATCCTTTGGCAACAGATACAGTGACATTACTGTGGTTCATCTGCTTCAGACAATTAGGACTGAGACAGATTTTCAATAGCTTGGCAAATAAAAACTCCCAGTCACTGACTTCTCCCTCTTTCCCATAAAGCCTCATGCGTCTTGTTTTCTTGATCATCTCTGATGCTCACAGAGTTGTGTAGAAAAATGACCCTAGGCTGTTTTTGCTTTATTATCATCTGATCTTTTAGGAGAAAAAAAAATTTGATTTCCTCTTAATTGGGATCACTTAATTTACTGGTTTTCCAAGTTCCAGCTGAGAAATGCAACATTTTGTTACTGGTTTTTTTATTGCTGTTTAAGGTTGCTCCCCTTTCCCGACTAGGTTGCCTTTTTTTGCATGTGCTTAATGCCTAGCCCATTTCCTATCTATAGTAATTAGTGCTATACTTTTTTAGGTTTATTCATGTGACTTTTCTGCTTAGTATCTAAGTACTGTACAGTTTGCCCAGTTTTACATTTTTTTTCAGGGTTAGTAGAAATGGCAAATTCAATTGGATTTATGAAGTATAAGCCCTACAAGATTAAAATCACATTACAGGACACGCACGTCTTGTGTTTCATGCTTAGGACTTGGTATTTGAAAATATGTTGTTATATTTGTAAAGCCTTTGATATGAGAACTTTGGTTGGAGGAGCAAACTCTTTTTGAAAGATGTAATGCCCAAGAATAATTTATCCCTAGCAGAACTTTCCACTTCTCATGAGTCCGTTTCTGATGTTCCTAAACCAAAACCAGAGACTAGGGTTAAACAGCTACAAAGAGGAATTTATGTATTTATTTTATGTTTGTTGACCTGGTAAGTGAGTTAGTCGAAAGACCATTTTCAGCCATGCCCCATGTCACTGGATTTAAACACAATGAAAACAGGTCTACTTAGACCCATCATAATAATACATTACCGAAAGTCAGTTAAGCGAGTCCATTTTTGCGAAAGTGCATTTATCCGAAAATGTACTTTCGTGAAAATCAACTCATTGAATTAAAATAATAAAAAAAAAAAAAATACAGAACACACATGTATGCAGGGGGCAAGCCGCCCTGCACCCCCACACCCCCACTACTTATATCTATACTAATTCCGAAATCGCACTACAGTGGGGAAAAGGGAGTATTCCCTTATCCTCATTGTACCACGATCTACAACAACAAGCTCCTCTCCCATACAACAGTTAAGAAACACCGTATATGCACAACCACAGGATCCCGGAACTGGTGAACTCTGTTACCCGAAAATCTTTTTCGTGAAAGTGCATTTTCAAATACATGTACTTTTGTGAAAACGGACTTGCCTAACTGACTTTTGGTAATGTGTAATTTCAATGGATCAAAGTAGACTTATAAAAACATGCATAGAAAAAGAACCAAGACAATTACAGCATAGCCAGTCTATATACATGTTCCTGAAACTACTGAAATTTAAACTAAACTACAGTCTAACAGTAATAATAAAAATAGAGAAACCGTATATACAGGGTCCTGGCATGAGAAATAAATTAATTGCATATGCAGCAAAACAAGTATAGGCATTTAATGCAACACCATTCTACAGGAGCTAGAATCTCTCACTATTAAACATAATAGCATTTTCCTAGGTGATCTAAACTATAGACTAAGAATCCCATAACACTAGTAGTATACAAAAACAAAGATTCCTGGACTTTATCAATGCAAATGCCTTGGAACAATTAGTCAGAGTACTCACAAGGGGAAACAGTGTCTTGGATATTGTCCTTACTAATATGGTGGCATTTTGTACCATCCCTTGCTTATCATTGTCCCTTGTTAGGTCCTTATTTAACGCACCTTTACTGAATTATAACTTGTGACATAGGCAATTATGCATTTATACAAAAGTAATCAAACTATATTAACAAACATACTTAATGTATATTGCTGTATATCATATAAGCTAAGCAGCATTACATAAATTATTCAATTCCTGCCCCCTTTTTTTTAAACAAGAAACATCTGTATTAAGCCATCACTTATGACATAGGCAATCATACATTTATGTAAATGAAAACAAACCACACTGATACAGTCTTAGTTGCAAGCATTTTATATTACAAACCATACTGACACACACCCATTTGCAAACATTATACATCCCTTATAATCTACCCAATCATTTTCAGTCAGACATTACATAGCTCATTTAAGTCCTGCCTTCTTTTAAACATCATTCCTCCCCTGTATATATTGCTCCCACAATTCTTATTTTTTTCTATGTAGTTTGCTCCTACCTTTTTCTAAAAATCTCAATTCCAGTTGTTTTATCTCTGTTACTGTATTCACTACTTCTAATATAATTGGTTTAGATTTTGATTTCCATTTTCAAGTAATTGCTTTTTGTGGCAGCCACCATAATTAGACAAAGCAAGGCCTTACCTTGTCTAGGCAATTCCGATTCTGTATCATAGCACAGAAAAATCATCTCCCTCGTCACACCAGTCTGCCCCCCCCCCCAGCATCTCCGACAGTGCATCCCGCAGGGAATCCTTAAAGTCCCCCAACCTACTGCATTACCAGAAAATATTTTCCCAAGTACCTCTTTCTTCCCCGTCACACCTCCAAAATTTGCTGTCTGCCTGATAAAAAAATTTTTGGATTATACTTGGGGTATAAAATTATCTATGCAAACATTTCCATGCAGAAAAATCCTAAATCTTTAGATTTTGTTGTATGTTTGGGAGACGTACATATATCCTCCCATTGTTTCTTTGTGAAGTGCTTATCCAGTCTCCCTTCCCAACCCTTTCTAACCTCCTCTGATTGATTCTTATAGTTACTATGCAATATTTTATATGCTTTACTAATTATTCCTTTTTTAATGGCAGCTTCTGTTCTAGGTTCTACTAAAAACTCTACCAGTGCTGGTTTTTCATTTAGGACTACCCCCATTTCTTTCTCTTTGCTTATACTCTGATATCAATCCTTGATAGGGAAGGCAATCTCTAACCTGCAGTCCAAATAAATTCTTGGCCTCTTCCCTTTCTGTTACCTTTGCCTCTCTGGTTATTTGATCACAATACCTTGGTTCCTTTGCTAGTTTTCTCCAATGAATTCCAGCCCCCTCTTGCCTATTGTCTGTATCCCTAATTGCAGTCACTCCTATCGGCAGCATCTCCTTTCTTCATTCCCGTGTTAGATTGGTTCTTAGAATACCTTCTGCTACTTTATGGATATAATTTTCTGTATGAGTATTGTTATTATCCTTAAAGGCATGTTTCCAAAATCCCAGCCTTTCCTTGTTTCGTGAGCTTCCCCCCTGTTTCAACATCATCCCTTTCCACTCTGAATTCTAGTTTTCCGCTTGTCCTCTATATAGGAGCCTTAACTGTGTAGCTCTGAAATACCCCCTTCAAATTTGGTAATCCCAATCCACCCTGTTCTCCTGGAAGAATTGTCTTATCGCACTTGACTCTTGCCGTCTTCCCCTCCCAGATAAAGTCCTTCAGCTCTTTATTAATGGCTATCCACACCTTTTCCTCTGGTTGATAAAAGTATGCCTGACCTGTGTACAAGATTAAAGGGACTAAACATCTTTTGACTGCTTGTATCTTACTTATCCATATCCATGTAAAAAAGCTTCCATTTTCTCTGTTTTTGTATTATCTTTTGCTTAGTGTCTTCCCACATATCCTTAGCTGCCACACTAGAATAATTTTTAATCCATACTCCTAAATACTTTTTTTTTTATGTCCCCATAAGTACAGATATTGCTGAATCAATTTGTGTGTGGGTACATAATTTACCACTATTGCCTTTGTTTTAGCTTCATTAAATCCCCAAAAGATCTGAAACTGTTTCTGAATGTTCCACAACACTGTAATGGCTCTTTCTGGTTTTGTTAGGTATAAAATATCATCTGCAAATAGAGCCAGCTTTTCTTGACTACCATACCAATTATATCCTTAAATTTCTGAGTCCCTTATTTTCTTTGCTAGTGATTGTAAATAATGCAAATAACAAAGGGGAAAGAAGATCTCCGTGACTTGTTCCTCTGCTCAAGCATAAATTATCAGAGAGGACCTCACCCATGTTAATTTTTGCCTCTGCTCCTTCATACATGTTCCTAATATATAGCCATTATAGACATGAACACTTTATAATCATGGTTTAGTATTAAAATAGGCCCGTATGAAGCTAGGTCTGATGGATATTTACCCTCTAAGTATTACATCTACCATTGCTTTCTTCCAGGATGTTGGTACTTCTCCTCTTAAAATACTATTATACAAAACTATTCAGATGTTTGTTTTTTTCCCTCCTAGCTTCCAAACTTCCACAGGAATACCATCAGTCCTGTAGACTGGTAATACATCACAATTTTTTTCTCATCTTCTCCTAATCTTATTAATTGAACCTCATCTACCTCTAACCTTGGCATATTTCATTTTTCCATAAACATTTCCATTTGTATTTTTTCTTGATTACCATATTTCTCTGCTTTATACAGACTTTCATAGAATTTCCAAAATAGTTCTAATACCTCTACAGGATTTCTTGTTACTTTCCTTGTTATAGGCTCCCTAAGCTTGACAATAGTCAATTCTACTTTCTTTTGCCTAAGTCGTCGTGCTAGACATTTTTGTGCTCTACTGTTATCAAAAAACAGTTGCTTAACAGCAGTCTTTCTAAACTTGGGCATATTATCGAGGTAATCCCTTATTTTCTGCTTAGCATTCTGCAGTTGATCCTCCTCTTGTTTTGTGAGACTATACCCTTTCTTTCATTTCCACTCCATTTTTAAACTCCAACTTAATTTTATCCCACTCCCTGTCTATATTTTCAGAAGAAATGTCTATCCTCTCTAATAGCTCCTAAATAATCTCCATTACCCATTCCGTAAAATCCTCTCTTTTCAACACATAGGTGGGAAAGTGCCAGTGTCTCATTTTTATTTCATTACCCTGGGTTTTTATTTTAGTTGTTATTGGCACATGATCTGAGATAGTTACTGGGTGTGTATCAAGACCTTCAATTAAATGTACATATTACTGTGAAGTGTAAATTCTGTCTAGCCTACCCAGTTTGTATATCTTCTCCTGTTACTGAATTTACATCTTCCATGCCAAATATTTTCATAAATTTCTTCAAACATCTACCCTCCTTTGTTATACTTTCCCTGTTGCAAATCACATTTCAGTCCCCACCTGTAAGTAATGTTCCTTGTTGAAAGCTGATTATTTCTACCAGTATTTTCTTAAGCTCCATTGTAGCAGTTTTAGCTGGAATATAAATACATGCCAGTTTAATCCTCCTCCCTTGCCAGTTGCCCCTTAGCACTTCAAATCTACCATTATTATCTTTTTTTATCCTCGTCTATCACTATTGGAGCTCCTCTTGCAGTTAATATAAGTACTCCTCTTATCCTTTGTCCGATGTGTTCTGCTGAATAACCATCCTAAAAGCCTTTCTGTATCAAATTCACATGTTCAGTTCTTTCCAAATGTGTTTCCTGTAACATAGCTATTGGCACTGTACATTTTTTAAATATACTTCACTACTCTTTCTTTTTTGTATTTATCTGTTAGACCATTGACATTTAAAGAAATTACAGAAAGCACCATTGCATTAAAAAGTTTTTATTCCCACCTTTTATGTATAACAGCTTTTTTGTTCAATGTCTAGTACCAGATTTTGTGTTACATGCATACACCGTTTGACAAGTTGAACTTTTATACAATTGTTTCTTGTCATATCCATTTGAGTCTATGTCCCATCTTACAGAAATTTTTGATGTGATGTTGTCAATCTCACCTTTATTCTAACTTGTAGATCAGATCCAATCCCTCGGATCCATCTTAGCCTTATACAAAAGCTTGTGGTCTTCAAGCAACCTCTCAGGCACCCTACCCTTCCCAGAATTCACCTCTCCATTACCTCAGATCTTGTTTGTCGCTTCACGAAAGATGTGGTCATTCACAGAGCTCCATGCTAAGTTTACAATTTTTTCTATTATTCATATTTTGACATACCTTTGATTCGTATTTCTTTACCATTCTTCTTTCATAACTCCTTTTGGAAACCCTCCTGTTCTTTATACTGAATTTTTATCAGTAAGTAGAAGGAACATCATTGTACCCCCCCCCCCCCCCAGTAAGTCTGACTTCTGTTTTTTGATAGGACTTCTTTCTTCTAAAAAAAAAAAAAACTTACTATCTTTCTTGTATATTTGTATGTCTATGTATCTAATATATATATATATATATATATATATATATATATATATATATATATATATATATATATATATATATATATCTTTCAACAGTTTAGATTTTAGGTGCTAATGTTGTTTTTTGTGGTTGTTTGCTAGTTTTAGCAACCTCCTTACATTGATTAGTGTTGCTATTGTTTTTTCCTTTTTCCTGCTGGTGGTTAACTAAAAATGACTCAAACCTGATAAACCCTTAGGCAGGGCCGGCCTTAGCTGAAATGGCGCCCTAGGCGAAGTAGTGCTGTGGCGCCCCTTAAGCCTCACCCACACCATACTCTTGAAACATCCCTATTTGAGCCACACCCACAGGAAGGTCACTCCCCAGGAAAGCTAATCCAGTCATTTCCTTCAATTATTTAAATGCATAGAAAAAAGATACCTCAACACACTTATTAGCTAAGCTGTTACACAAACTGGCTAAGGGCTCTAGGTGCAAATGAGTTAACTACCTTTGTGTACGTATTCCTAATTTAAATACCAGAGCTAGATCATGGTCAAATAGGGCACTAGGCAGGGTAATGGATCACCATCCCACCGAACAACCCCTCCTGCAGCAACCCCCTACTCCCAACCATTCCAGTGTTCCATTACTTGGCTGTTTCTCACCAGTTGCCATAAACACTGTTCAGACCTATCAGTGTGCATATTGCAGGTATTGAAATAAAATAGCATAAACACAGATAGCAATTTGCTAAACAGTCTCAGAATGAAAACAGACTTACATGAGCTGTAAACTTCTCTGCCCTTGAAACCTGTATTCATTGAAACAGCATGAAAACCCACATTCACAGAAAATGCATCTTGCCACTGGAGGGTTAAGTTTACCTTTGGACTATTTTTAAACCACAGGCTCCTTGCACACATTTTAGGGCCTTACATACAGGCATTTGTTCTTTGATTCACCTTCCTGATTATATTCCTTGTGTAATACAGCACCACTTGTCAGAATGTGTTTTAAATTTGTAGTTTTAAACATTATTTTAATAAACAATGAAACAAGATATATGAAGGAATAATGACAAAACAACCTGTTTCATAAAATTTCAACATAAACGTTCACTCGGACTTCTGTCATTACAATCCAATATCACTCAATATGCACAATCTCTGCAAAAGTAAAATCATCAGAATAATTCCACATTAAAGAAACCTATAAATAATGAAGAGGTTGCTACTGGCAAACAACTTTACATCTCAGTGTTTCATCTACAAATTCAGTGCCTGCTGCCCTTGAAGAATCAATTGCCTACATTACATTGAAGAAAAAAATTGGTAAGCTGGTAATATTGCAACAGGAAATGACTGAGAAACCGACAACACTTCATAGTTACTAGGCATCTTATACAAAGAAGGGCACCCTTAAAATGCACCAAATAATCGACAACTAGGGGCATGACATACCATGCATCCATACCTCTCAACCTCTTAGTACACGAAATCTGAACAACAAGCTGCATACAATCAGAGCAGAGCATCATCAAGTACAGGATTAAGGCTCTGACTTGTTAATAAGCTGCTTCTTATATCCAAAGTGTCTATTTCCATCCATCTCCATTTTCCTACTGTGCAACTTTCTGCAAGTCATTAAGAAGAGGACTCCTGAGTCACTCCTGAAAAGGGACATTTGGGCACTTGTTAACCAGGTAAGCCTAATGGACACAAATATATAAAATAAAGAAATGCTACCATGGCCTGTAAAGGCATTAATCAACAAAACACTCATAATACTTCGATTAACCAATTAACTGTGTCCATCTATCTTTAAAAGGAAGTTGTCAGACACCAGCTTCTTTGTCAGTCATGTTTTGGCAATGACAATTTATCAGCAGCATCTTGCCAAATTTGCTTTGTGATATATCGCCCTATGGAATGTACCTGCTTTCATGGAAAGTTGAGCAACACCAAGTTAGGAAAGTCTTTACTACCTCCCACCAGTTAAACTCACTCACAAAAGGGGAAGCATCTCAGAACTCACATTTTTAATGTAGATTCTCTAAAACTGTACCAAATCCTGAATTAAAATCTGCTCCAATATTTACAGGAAAATCCACTCAACTAAACACACTGATTTATGATGGTTTTCTGAAAGGATATCAGAAAAGCTTTCGATCTGTGGAAATGCAAAGCACCCCCCCCCCAAGGAAACAACAAGCATGTGTATTTTAACTATACAGCTTCTACCCTATCACACATGTATAAAACAATGGTAGGTGTGTTCGGGTAAATGACGCGTGTCTTTCCCTAGATCTTGGCAGACCTGTGGGGGGTACTTACAAAGTCATACAAATGAACTATTAAGTATCTTATGCTTTATATTTCTGATCCTTTACATTCATGCTCCAGATTCCCCAATTACTTGTCTACTTTGACAATTTATAACTTTTACTTACACTCAGAACAGGTCTCCTTTCTTGCACCCTTTAATCTTTTAATTATGGTAAGTTTTTGTTTCAGACTTACCAGCTATTTCAATAAAAACACCATTTAGCTGTTTGCCATTTAAGAATGCATACTCCTTTCTACAGAAGCCAACAAAAAATCATACTGACAATTTCTTGAAGATCACCCTGTGAATTAATATGCTCTTTGAATTGCACCATGCATAAAAGAACAGCCATTATCATTCATATTTTACAACTACTACAGCACAACAATGTACAGTAGTTTTGTATAACAGAAACAGTCACTGGAACATAAAACTATGAGCAGATTTTTCAGGAAACTGGAGGCCTATGTAACCCTGTCTGATAGATAATAATTCCATGATGTTACAGAATTATACAAAAAAATCAGTAACAACCATATCTTTCACCTTAGATGCTATTATTGGACATGCATGTGAATAAGCCAATGACAACATGCTTACGGCCAGAAGCAGTGAAAATATGGCCTTAAAAGATTCTTCAGCAGTTCAGGCTGGTTGTTGATAATTAAAAAGTACTAACATAATCATGCAGTTCTTCTGACCACTTCACAAAACACTGTTTCAATAGCCAAAGTGATAGATGCACTGCAGCAAGTCTGATACACAGTTATTATTTTAAGTTGTAGGATCTGCCATTCAGGTCATCATCATCATCATCTTTTGGCTTTTCCTGTTAGGGTTCGCCACAGCGGATCATCTCTTTCCATTTCTTTCTATCCTCTGCATCTTGCTCTGTTACACCAATCGCCTGCACGTCTTCTCTCACCACGTCCATAAAACTTATCTTAAGCTTTCCTCTTTTCCTCTTACCTGGCAGCTCCATCCTTAGCATCTTTTTCCCAATATACCCATCATCCCTCCTCAGCACATGTCCAAACCAACGCAATCTCGTCTCTCTTGATTTGTCTCCAAACTGTCCAACATGAGCTGACCCTCTAATATACTGATTCCTAATCCTATCCATCCTAGTCGCACCGAGTGCAAATCTTAACATCTTTAACTCTGCCACATCCAGCACTGACGCCTGCCTTTTTGTCAATGCCACTGTCTCCAACCCATATAGCATAGCTGGTCTCACTACCCTCTTGTAGACCTTCCCTTTCACTCTTACTGGTACCCGTCTGTCACAAATCACTCCTGACACTCTTCTCCACCCATTCCACCCTGCCTGTACTCTCTTCTTCACCTCTCTTCCACATTCACCATTACTCTGAACTGTTGATCCCAAGTACTTAAACTCTTCCACCTTTACCAACTCTACTCCCTGCATCCTCACTATTCCTCTACCCTCCCTCTCATTTACACACATATATTCTGTCTTAGCCCTGCTGACCTTCATTCCTCTGCTCTCTAGAGCATATATCCACCTCTCACTACAGATCACAATGTCATCTGCAAACATCATAGTCCACGGGGCCTCCTGTCTGATCTCATCTGTCAACCTGTCCATCACCACTGCAAATAAGAAAGGACTCAGAGCTGATCCTTGATGTAATCCCACCTCCACCTTAAACGGATCTGTCACTCCCGCTGCAGTCCTCACCACTGTCACGCTACCCTCGTACATATCTTCTGCCACTCTTACATACTTCTCTGCCACTCCCGACTTCCTCATACAATACCACAACTCTTCTCTAGGCACCCTGTCATATGCTTTCTCCAAGTCTACAAAGACACAATGCAACTCCTTCTGACCTTCTCTGTATTTCTCCAATAACACTCTCAGAGCAAACATTGCATCTGTAGTGCTCTTTCCTGGCATGAAACCATACTGCTGATCACTAATCATCACCTCCCTTCTTAACCTAGCTTCTACTACTCTTTCCCATAACTTCAAGCTGTGACTGATCAATTTTATCCCTCTGTAGTTAATGCAGCTCTGCACATCACCCTTATTCTTAAAGATAGGTACCAAAACACTTTTTCTCCACTCCTCAGGCATCCTCTGACTTTCTAAAATTTCATTAAACAATCTAGTTAAAAATTCCACTGGCATTTCTCCTAAGCACTTCCATGCTTCCATTGGTATGTCATCTGGGCCAACAGCTTTTCCATTCTTCATCCTCTTCATAGCTGTCCTTACTTCCTCCTTGCTAATCTGTTTCACTTCCTGATTCACTAACCCCACATCATCCAACCTTCTCTCTCTCTCATTCTCTTCATTCATCAGCCTCTCAAAATACTTTCCATCTACTCAACACACTCTCCTCTCTTGTGAATACCTTTCCCTCACTATCCTTTATCACCCTTACTTGCTGCACATCTTTCCCAGCTCTGTCCCTCTGTCTAGCCAATCAGTACAGGTCCTTTTCTCCCTCTTTAGTGTCCAATCTCTCATACAACTCTCCATACGCCTTATCCTTAGCTTTCGCCACCTCTCTCTTTGCCATGCGCCTCATCTCCTTATACTCGTCTACTTTCTTCATCTCTTTGACAATCCCACTTCTTCTTCGCCAGCCTCTTCCTCTGTATACTCTCCTGTACTTCCTCATTCCACCACCAGGTCTCCTTGTCCTCCTTCTCTGCCCAGATGTCACACCAAGCACCTTTCTAGCAGTCTCCCTTACTAGCTCTGCTGTAGTTACCCAGCTATTCGGTAACTCTCCACTGCCTCCCAGTGCCTGTCTTAACTCTTCCCTAAACTCCACTTCACAATCACCCTTTTTTAACTTCCACCATTTAATCCTTGGCACTGCTTTCACACTCCTCCTCCTCTTCTTGATCACCAATGTCATCCTACAGACCACCATTCTATGCTGCTTAACTACACTTTCCCCTGCCACGACTTTACAGTCTCCAATCTCCTTCAGACTGGCCCTCCTACATAGGATATAATCCACCTGTGTGCATCTTCCTCCACTCTTGTATGTCACCCTATGCTCCTCCCTCTTCTTAAAATACGTATTCACCACAGCCATGTCCATCCTTTTCGCAAAATCCACAATCATCTGACCTTCTGCATTCCTCTCCTTAACACCATACCTACCCATCACTTCCTCATCCCCTCTGTTCACTTCACCAGCATGCCCATTAAAGTCCACTCCAATCACTAGTCTCTCACCCTTGGGTACACTCACCACAGCTTCATCCAACTCACTCCAAAATTTCTCTTTCTCATCCATCACACACCCAGCCTGTGGAGCATATGCACTAACAACATTCATCATTACACCATCAATTTCGAGCTTCATGAACATCACTCTGTCAGACACTCTCTTCACGTCTAAAACACTCTTGGCATATTGTTCCTTTAGTATAACCCCTACCCCATTTCTCCTGCCATCCACACCATGATGGAACAATTTGAACCCGTTTCCTAAACACCTGGCCTTATTTCCCTTCCATCTGGTCTCTTGCACGCACAATATATCAACCTTCCTTCTCTCCATCATATCAGCTAGCTCTCTTCCTATACCAGTCATACTGCCAACATTCAAAGTGCCTACCCTCACTGCTACACTCCTAACCTTCCTCCTCTTTTCCTGCCTTCGGGCATGCCGTCACCCTCCTCTTCTCCTTCAGCCAACAGTAGCCCAATTTCCGCCAGCACCCTGTTGGCGGTCATTGTTAACCTGGCCCTCGATCGATCCAGTATGGAAATATTAAATTTTTGCACCATAAGTGATGTGGCAGAATTTTTACTCCGGATGCCCTTCCCGACGCAACCCTCCCCATTTATCCGGGCTTGGGACTGGCACAAAGAAATGCACTGGCATGTGCATCCCCAGTGGCTGTGTTAGGATCTGCCATTCAGGTGACCAGTAAAAATGTTAACACTGCCTTAAACTGAACTTAGATTTGGCATTGCATTAGTGAGATTTATACCCTGAAATCGAAAAGAAAAAGTCTAAAAGGTACACACAGCTCCATTTACGTTCGACATACTCTACTTTGTGATATTACGCACAGCCTCATGAATTCACAAATATTCCATCACAAATCCACTTTGACAGCTTACTTAATTGCCGACATCATAATCCTTCATTATAATTTCACAATATACCCCCATAACAATAACTACCATGGTACTGTAGCCGCAACTAGGTTGAAGCTAACAGAAATACTCTTAACAAACCAGATCAAATATTTTGTTTACCTACAAACAACCTTTGTAAAACAGAGAATAATCAGGAGTTATGCCACTCCTAATGCAATGTAAAATGAACCGCATCTAAATAAAATTTTAGGGAAGTAGTCTAGAATGTGTCAGCTATTCTTTAATGACTTTTTCAAATGAGAAACGAATAACCAGTTAAGAGCTGCAGTGGAAAAGAAATGTTAACTCTCGCCATTAAAAGTTTTGTTTTGTCAGAAACACTGTAACAGCAATATGTATTCTGTGTGTTTTCATTTAATCCCTATAGTCTGTTGGCAGATGACTGATGAAACTTTAAAAAATATCAATATTGACAACAGAAAAAATATTACAGCGAAACCTGCAGGCACAGGTGGATGCTTTATGTGATTATGGTTACACATACACATAGGGAAAAAAATTATAGACTGCTAATTTCCACTCAACCAAAAACAAGTGCAGTTCTAATATTACTTGTCTCAAAGTCCACCTGTGCATGTAAAATTATTCAGAAAACAGGAAGAGCATACAAGTAATGATGGCGTTTAAAGTTAAAATAACGCTAAAGTATCTAATGAATAACTCAGGATCAGGGTTATCTTATTATGAGTACTTTAAATGCACTGTAACAAAAGGTAAAATGGAATTCGTATATGAGGCTTTTAGCACTAGACGAGTCTGTAATTAGCTAAAAAGCAAAATAATCATGCTCATATTTAATAGCTGCACGTATACTCAACTTAGTCCAGTACTAAAAATGTTGTTAAACATTAATAAAATATTAAGTTGAAGGCAGCAAGAGTGGCAAAACAGTACAGGTAGGTGCGTCTGTGCTAATCTTTCATGAAAATAATAAAGACTGAAATCAGGCATCTGTTCCATAGGTGTATCACCTTCCGTGTATTTCAGCCACTTTTTCCAACCATCCAGGTACCAGCATACAACACCACTTATGTAACAGAGAAGCAGCTACTCTGTCACATAGCAACACACACATACTTTCTCTTTCATACAACTAACAACTAGTTCAAATTCCACACACTCCTACTCTTTCATACAACACACAGACACACTCTCGTATAGAAATGAACGGAACCACTAGTTTAAATTGTACACACGCACACCTAATCTCACATACAGTAACACACATGCACTTTATCTCATACAAACAGAATGGCTAACTTAAATTCCATATATACACGCACACACACACGCGCACACACACACACACACACACACACACACACACACACACACTTTCTCATGCATACAGAAGTGAACAGTTTAAATTACACACACAGATACACTTACCTTCTTTCTAAACCGAACGGCAAAACAAGTACGCACGAACTTAAACCCCTCTTAACAAAACTACTAACTTACATTTTGCGCGCCTGCAAAAAGTATTCACGTCCACGTTGGTGTCTGCGCACATGATTCTCCTTAAAGAAGAAAACGCGAATACCGCGATGCTGTATTAGTGGGAGGGAGCTCACCACCCCCTTTGCTCTGTGGTTCCGGTACCCTCGAGCAGGCGCCGAGAAGAAAGAATGGACTAATTAAAATAAAAAATAAAGTAAAAAATTGCGCCCTTTACAAGGCCAGCCTTTATGGTGCCCTAGGCGGTCACCTAGTTTGCCTATGCCTAAGGCCGGCCGTGCCCTTAGGGTTTAAAAAGTGTGAGTAGTGTGGCAAGAAAATGCCATTAAGCAATGCACATGCTCTGTGTGTGTGTATTGCTTAGGCCCTTTGCACTTGCTAGAATCTTGTAACATATGTCATGGCTTCAGTCAGCGTGTCATATTGGAGAGGAAGAATAAGGTAATGTTGAAGGGTTTATTGAAAATTCCTTTTTCTGAAGCCATTTCAGGCCATGAGTCTACAAAATCCTCTTCTGCTTCTTCAACTATATCCGATAAACCAAAAAAGACTTGTCCATCTGTTCTGAAGGTATCAATGGAGCTGGCACAAAAGAAGGCAAAACTCTCTGTTCCATTAAGTACTTTGGAGCAGAAGAGAGCCTGATCCGAAGGTTCCTTGGAGTGCTTTGTGCTTTCCTCTCAGATAACCTCTGCTCCGATGCTAACTAGGATCTGAGACCAGTCTCCCTCACATGAACCAGTTTCTTCTGGGTTGCTTTCCCCAATATTGGCTAAATCTAGTTCTCTGACCCTCTCTACCCAGTCCACTAGGAGCCTTTCAGACAGTGATGTGGTTAGGGTAGTACAGAGCTTACTTAAGGCACTGGCCAAGTTGTTGGATCTGAGCCCTACGGCTTCTGAGCCATCAAAGTCCACCCCAGTAGCTTCTCTTCCTCCTCTGAATCAACCTTTGAGTTTTGAGCTGGACGATTCTGATGTCCGGATTGTGTCTGTGTCGGATCAGAGACCTCCATTGTCATCTGCTGTGATATCTGCTCCGAGCTCTTCCGCTTTGTTGGAGCGGGAAGACTCTAGGAGCTGTAGTTCTCTGGTCAGCCCTGAGGATAGGGATGCAACCACTTTTTCTTCATATCGGACCCTGCCTCTTGGAGCGTTGGCTTGGATGAGTTTGGCTCCTACCTTGGCCTTGGACTTCTTGTCTTCAGGTCCAGAGGGCCTCCAGCAACGGCTACTTTTTTGTTGGCACCAGGGAATTCCTCAGATCAGGGGGACAGATCCTTTGAGGCTATGAGGAGAGCTTTGACTGCTTCCCAGTCTCCGGCTCAGCCCTCTCAGGATCTTCGTCCCCCTTTCCTGCAGGTGCCTTCGTCCTCTATTTTGCCCCTTCCACAGAGACAGCAGGGCCCCAAGTCTCAGGACATTCTTCAGGGACCCCCCCATTTCAAAAATTCCCCAGATTATCCCACTGAGGAAGTCCCTTGGAAGAGGACTTGGAAGAGGAATCATCTAGACTCTCCGGAGGAGTCGGTCACTTTGGATACTGATCTCGAAGCCGAAGGATCCCCACGGTCACCTCCTGAAGATGTAATTTGGTCACTTCTTGGAAATGCTTAAACAGAGAGGTGGTTGGCACTCCAGCTCCACTTTGGCAGAGGAATCTATATACCTGTAGGCTTTTGGGTCCTGCCCTTCCACCTCCTGGGTGACCCCTCCTTCTGATGAGCTTATTGACTTAATCTCTCGAAAGGCGTGGGAGACCCCAGATACCATAGATCCTATTACTAGGAGGCCAAATTAATGCATCACATCACCATCTGACAAGAATTTTCTTTCAAAAGGAATAGCTGTGGATGTCATGATCATGGCAGTGGCTACCAAAAAGGAACTTTCTGAGATTAGTTCCACTATCCACCCTCCTAATAAGAACTCGAGGATGATGGATAGGTACTGGAAGCATGTCTTCTCTTCAGCGGGCTCTGCTCTTCGCTCGATGATTTACCTTATCCACTTTGAGACTTCAGAGGGATCTGCTAAAGGAGTTGAGGGATACCCTACAAGTAGCTGTAACTGAGGAGGTCACAGACAAAGTAGCCTCTCAGCTCGTCACCTTAAATTCAGTTGTTAGTTCCTCCATGAGACTGATTTTGTATGCAGCAGATAGTGAGTAGAGCCGTAGGTTCAGGTATCTCTGTTAGGAGGCAGGCCTGTACGCAACTTTGCGATTTCGTGGAGCCTTTCAAGTCTTCCTTTGTGAATGCCTCCTTTGATGGCTCATTTCTTTTTGGGCCTTGAAAGAAATGCTGACCAGATGTGAACAAGAAGGCAAGACCTTGTCTGCCATAGGAGTCCGTTTTTCTACTCCAACCAGACCCTATCCCAAAGGTCAGAAAGGTAGCGGAAAGATGTGGTTCTGAAAATCTCAACGGTCTTTCCAGGGCACACATGGTGAAAATTCCCCCAGAGACAGAGGAGGGAACAATAATGGAAGACGCTGCCCTTGCAGCAGTGTGGCCCACAAAACCAGGGCTCTAGAGACACCTTCTTTGGTAAGCCCTTTCAGCACTTCTGAACGGAGGTCCAATTGTTCACCTCTGGAGGCAATCAGGGGTCGGTTGTCTCTGCACCCGCAGACCTGGCAAGAGATTACAGATGAAAAATAGGTGCAGCAGATAATATCCGGAGGTTATTTCATCCCATTTGCCCTTCCCCCTTCCCTGAAAAAAAAGTCCCAGATGTGCGACCCAATTAAAGGGATTAAGCAATCAAAGAAATTCAAAACTTGTTAAACAAGAGAGTCATCCAAAAAGTCCCCACAGACAAACAAGGATTTGGAACTTACTCAAGATTCTTTTTAGTACCAAAGAAAACAGGGGACTTGGAGACCCATTCTGGAGCTCAGCAACCTAAACAAGTCTAGCAAAAAGAGCAAGTTTTGAATGGTCACTTTACAGTCGATTCTTCCCTTTCTGGGAAAAGACAATTGGATGTGCTCGATAGATCTTCAGGATGCGTACTACCATATAAAAATGGACAGACTGTCCAAAAGACATCTGCGCTTCTGGATGGGAGCCAGTCATTATCAGTTTCAAGCCCTGCCCTTTGATCTCACTACAGCCCCCAGAGTGTTCACCAAATGCATGGCGGTGGTTGCTGCTCACTTGAGGCGTTTTGGATTCTGAGTGTTTACGTATTTAGACTGGCTCCTAACTGCCACAACTTGACATCAATTCATAAGGGTAAGAGAAACTACCTTACACCTTTGCTTACACCTAGGAATTACCATAAATTAAGAAAAATCATCTCTAGAACCTTGTCAAAATTTGATTTTCATAGGAGCTCATCTAGATACAAAAAAAAATGATAGCAAATCTTACCTCTGACAGAAGAATGTCATTATGCAATCAGGTGCAAGTACCGATTCGCAAGAAAAGAGCAGCTGAAAAATTAGTACTACAGATCTTGGGAACAATGGTGGCTTCAGTAGTAGTGCCACTAGCCTGACTACATATGCGAATACTACAATGGTTGTTGTCGACCCAATGGTCCTTTCTAGAACTTTCAATGTGTCTCACAAGGTCTTGATTGCAGATTCATGCATGAAGGATTTTCAATGTTGGATGCATTCTGATCAAGTCAGTCTAGTTCGTTCATTTGTACCCAGTCAGCCCCAAGCCACGGTGACCATGGATGCCTCCCTGATAGGATGGGGGCATTATCTGGGAAGGACAGTCCAGAGTACTTGGTCCCCTTATGAGGCACATCTGCATATATATGTTGTAGATATGAGAGCAGTTCTGCTAATGTTGCAATCCTTTCAAGACTCTCTCCCTCTGGGAACAATAGCAGTCAAGTCAGACAGCATGTCGGTAATCTGGTATGTCAACAAACAAGGAGGAACCAGATCTTACTCACTTTTTTGGGAAGCCCTTTGAGTTTGGCAATGGGTGATAATCTTCCAACCGCTTTCTGATAGCAGTGCATAATCCGTGGTAGTCCAGCATCATAGTGGACAAGCTGAGCAGGGCAATTTTTATGCGTCACGAGTGGTCTCTCAAACAAGACATTGCGGAAAGAATTTTCCAGAAATGGGGACAGAATTGCTGCGACTTGTTTGCTTCTCCAATAAACAACAAATGCAGCAGCTACTTTACCCTAATCCCCCCTCAGATGGAGACCCGGAGAGATGCAGTTGTTCACGAATGGCCCCCAGGACTGCTTTATGCTTATCCCCAACATTGTTACAAAAAGCAAGCATGTTGACAAGAAAAATCATCTTCATTGTCCCTTACTGGCCCTGGCAGATTTGGTTCCCTTTCCTTTGGCGTGATCTTCTGGAAGAACCATGGATGTTCTTCGTTTCTCACTGCTGCAGCCTTTACTAGTGGGTTATCCATGCTGTGGTAACCCACAGATGGTCCGAATACCAGAGTCAAGGTTCTGTGCGAGCTGCTGTCACTTGCTGGGTGACGTCAGGTCGTCCGAGCTATAAATGAGAGCGGGCGACGCCATTATTTCAGTCTTTCTTGCCATGGAGCCCGTAGCAGAAGCAATTCGCAACATTGACAATTGGCTGTTTCCAGATTTCGAACTTCAGCTGAAAACATCTAAAGCTAAGTACCCCATTGGGGATCCTTCCTTTTTCTTGCACTAACCGAGGTCTGAAAAAGTCAGTAACTGTCTCACATGTGGAAAGCAAATACCACACTGAGACTTCCATTCTTACTGCGTCACTTGCTTAGGCCCAGATCACGACATACGTCTGTTCGGTGCCCTCTTTAATGCTAGAAACAGCTCAGATGGTGCAGTGGTATATTCTCTGACTGTAGTATACAGGGTCCTGGGTTAAAGACTTGGAACTAACATTTTCTATTCATCGTAGAGCTCTGTTTGTAGACAGTTATTTTCGTCTTCCATCTCCACTTACCGATATGGCATCCGTCAGTCAGCAAACAGCAGATCTTCCGAAAAAACTTAAAGATAAGGATAGAGACAGACCGCATAAGGCCAAGCCTTCTGACAACACCACCACTAA
This sequence comes from Protopterus annectens, assembly GCF_019279795.1. NCBI lineage: Eukaryota > Metazoa > Chordata > Ceratodontiformes > Protopteridae > Protopterus > Protopterus annectens. The sequence goes on along the minus strand of NC_056747.1, from coordinate 287,521,680 downwards.
AGAGGATGTCAGTTCTTTGGAATGCAGTGAGGCTCTTTCGCAGCCCCTGATGCCCAACTTGATTACTTCGCAGGCCTGTACTGAGACCCTTTTAGAGTCCTGTATGCCACAGATGTCTGCATCATCTAACGAGCCTTCAGCTGTCTCGCCCTCGGTTGGGTGCGGGGCCGCTAAGCAGTCACCAGCTTCTGAGGATACCACTCTCACTTTAGATTTTACTTCAAGGCCTTCGCCCTCTCTTCGACTAACACACCGACGGCACCGAGGGATACCTTTCAGGCCAGACTTAGACCCACTCCAAAGAAAACCGCAAAAGGTTTCCATTCCATTACTGTCCTCCCCCAAAACTATAATGCTTAAAATGGCGGAGGATCTCATCACTTTCATCCAGGGTAATCAGGCCACTCCAGCCAAAAGGAGAAGGGAACTTTCTCCAGACATCCAGTCGGATTTAGACTCAGAAGAACTTGACTCCTCTGTTTTTGAAGAGGAAAATCCTCTTACTGCCTATGAAGACTCGGATGCAGAAGAATCTATTCCTTCTGCATCACCTCCAGAGGACTTTTCCTTTGGGGAAACCCTCCACACCCTCAGGGAACACTTCCAGTGGGAATCAATGGATTTCCCTCAATCCAAGAAAAGACTAAGAGTTTCTGGACCTACCCCAGCATAGGCCTCTGGCCATCCCTCCCATCTTGGAGGTGGTAGATGATGTTTACCAAGAATCCAGCCTTACCCCTGACACCCTTCCACCTGCCCCCAGAAAAACTGACAGGTACTACAGGGTACCTGACTCACACAACTTCCTCTACAGAAATCCTGTAGCAGATCCAGAGGTTATTACTCAGGGACCTAAGGGAGTTAAGGCTACCTCTGGAAAGAATCCTACTCCCTCAGAAAAAGAATCCAGGGCCCTAGACAGGTGGAGTAAAAAGGTATACATCTCTGCAACTTTAGCTATAAGGGCTCTCAACTGTCAGTTCCATATGTTAAAATATTAACAGCACACTTTGGAACTTTTGAAACAGAACATTTCTGCTTTACCAGATTTTGCCAGTAATAGAGATAGCAGAATTACTGCTCTCTTCTCAGGTGGCAAAGCACTCCTTGCACTTTGGATTTCACACCCTAGAAGCTTCTAGCAGGATAGCAGTGACAGGATCTGTTATCAGAAGACATGCATGGTTGAAGGAACAACCTCTTCCTGATCATGTCAAAGCTAAAATCATGGATTCACCTCTTGATAAAGACCGCTTGTTCAGACAGAAAACTGAAGAGGTACTTTAAAAGATGGAAGACAAAGCAAAATCAATGCAGACTGTTAAGGATTTCCTTCAGGTACAACCTCCTAGGTTCAGCAGAAATTTTCCCTCTAAACACTGGTCCTTTACTGCATCAAATAGCCAGGCACAAGGCAAAACTTGTAGGGACAGACTCACAAGGGCTCAAACTCAGGGCCAGCAAAGAACTAAACAGTGGCCCCTCTCTAACTCTAGAGCAGGGAGTTCAAAAACAACCCTGTATGCTACAAATTCTCAATGACTACCTATACCATCTCTGCCTGCCTCCACCACACCAAAAGCTAGGAGGAAGGCTATCTCTTTGCAGAGAAAATTGGAACTGTATAACAGAAGATCAGTGGATCGTACAAATCATTGCTCAGAGGTACAAATTCAATTTCTGAGAACTACCACCTCCAAGAGGGTACCCCGACCTACCTCCAAACCAGGGGGCAGAAGCACTAAAACAAGTGCAAAACCTAATAGCCCTAGGGGCAGTAGAACCTGTGCCTCCAGAACAAGTTGCAAAAGGATTCTATTCCAGACTATTCCTTGTTCCCAGGAAAGAGGGAACTTGGCATCCCATCCTGGACCTATCCTTTCTTAATACTTTCCTGGTAATCCCAAACTTCAAAATGCTTACCTTACAACAGCTTCTACATATGCTGCCAAACAAAGCCTGAATGGTTACCTTAGACCTAAAGGATGCTTGCCTGCACATCCCAGTAAGGGAATCATGCAGAAAATTCCTGCACTTCAGAGCAGGATCATTGCACTTTCAGTTCTCTGCTTTGCCATCTGGCTTATCTACTGCTCCCAGGGTATTCACCAAATGTCTAGCTCCTGCTGTTGTCTTTTGCAGGCAAAACAATGTACACATTTACCCTTACCTGGATGACTCATCCAGGTAGACTGTAAGGAACTGCTCCTGCAGCATCTGTCATTTGTAAAAACCCTACTCGCCTCTGTGGGGTTCGCTGTCAATGAAAGGAAATCAAAACAGACACCTACTGGGAAAATCATATTTCTGGGAGCCTTACTGGACACAGAACAGCAAATGGCCTTTCTGTCCCCAGAAAAACAAAGTTTCCTACCAAAATACTTCACTACTCTGGCCTTCCAAACCCAACTTTCTGCCAGGAAATTCCTGCAAGCTCTAGGGTACATGGCCTCATGCATCTTCGTGGTACCTCTGGCCAGACTGCACATGAGGAAAATTCAGTGGTACCTAAGGAATCTATGGTGTCAACACTCTCAACCTTTGGACACCTCCCTGCCTGTGATCCCTTGCATAAGATCAGAGTTCCTCTGATGGGCCCAGGCCTGTGCTTTGAACAAGGGACTTCCATTCACCCTTCTTCCTTCAGACCAGACCATAACTACAGATGCTTCGGACATAGCCTGGGGCACCCACCTAGAAGACAGATGTGCCCAAGGTCTCTGGGACGCACAAATACTACCCTTGCACATCAACCAAAAGGAAATGATAGCAGTGCAAAATTCTCTGGCATCCTTCAAACCCTACCTCAAACCAGGGGTTCTTCTCATAAAAACAGACAACACCACAGTTATGTGGTACATCAACAAACAGGGAGGGACTCTATCTTACCCCCTGTGCAGACTAGCCATGAACCTGTGGCTATCAGCCTGATCCATGGGACTACATCTTATAGCCCAGTACCTACCAGGCATCAACAACATCCTAGCAGACTGCTTAAGCAGAAACCTGCTGCACCCACACGAATGGCAAATCCACAGACATTTTTCTGCAAACTACCCACACATGGGGGACCCCTCAGGTGGACCTCTTTGCCTCCCATATAAATCACCAAGTACAGAAATTCTGCACCAGGGAGTACTATCACCTGGCCTGGAAGGCCAGTGCCCTGACCTTCCCCTGGAATACCCTCTTTATGTATGCATTCCCACCTCTTCCTCTCATTTCTATCAACCTTCCACCCTTCTCCTCAGCTTTGGGAATCTTCCCAATGGTGAAGACTGCAGCAGTGAGAAATGAAGAACCTAGTACAGTTGTGTACACTTACCATAAATGTAGATGTTCAAGTGTTCTCACTGCTGCAGTCATGCTTTCCCTCCCTCTTTCCCCTTGATCTCTGCTGTCCTTAGAGAGACGCATATTTCTATGGGGGTCTCTTACTCCAGGACTACTAATAATTATTAAAATTGGACTTCTTTGGTTGGTTAAGGCAAGAAAAACTGAGGTAACGGCGTTGCCTGCTCTCATTTATAGCTCAGAGTACCTGATGTCACCCAGGAAGTGACAGCAGATGACACACAAAACCTTGACTCTGGTATATGGAGCAACTGAGGGTTACCACAGCATGGATAACCCAATGGTGAAGACTGCAGCAGTGAGAACACTTGAACATCTACATTTATGGTAAGTGTACACACAACTGTACTATACCGGATCCAGTTCCACACCTCCTCTCACATCCACAGAAAAAGGTTCATCCTGATTTACAGAATCTCAAACTGACAGCGTGGCTGCTCCCATTCAAGTAATAGCCAGGCATCCTGTACTTTCCTCCCTATCTAGACATATTTTACTTTCCTCTCATAAAATTTCCACACACAAACATTATAGAAACAAATGGAAAAGATTTGTTGTGTGGGCTACACAGAATAATGTTGACTCTTTTACTGCTCCTCTTCATTTTAGTTTGGATTTTTTTGGTGAAGCACTTTAATGAAGGTACTGCAGCAGCAACTATAAGGGTTCAGTTGGCCGCTTTTTCCAGTTTTCATCTAGGGGAAAATGGCTCTCCAATTATGTCACAGAAGCTTTGTAAGACCTTTTTAAAATGAGCCTTGATGTTAAGACCTCCTTAGTCCCATCTCCTCTTTGGGATCTAAATTTTGTACTGCCTCATATTATTCATTCCCCTTTTGAGCCATCAGCCAATTGTGATCTAAAATTTTTTGTCATGGAAAACAATTATTCTAGTGTCTATTACTTCAGCAAGGAGAGCATCTGAATTGCAGGCCTTCTCTACTAATCCTCCTTATATGGCGTTTCATAAAGACATAGTTTCTCTTCATACTAATCCTTCTTTTCTTCCTAAAGTAGTATCTGACAGTAACCTAAGCTAATCAGTTGAACTACCAGTGTTTTTCCCAAATTTCCAAAATAAGGGAGAGTATATGTTACATTTATTGGCTCTTCACAGACAGTTACGGTTCTATTTGCATCAGAACTAAAGATTTTATAAAGCCACTCTTTTTCAGAAACAAGAAAAGGTTTATCAGTATTCAAGGTTAACTTATCTAAATGGCTTTCTCATTGCATTACCTGTATTTATACTTCCCAGAATAAGCAGCTACATGAACCTGTGAGAGCTCATTCTACTAGAGCTATTGCTACTTTAGCATTTCTAGCTAGAGTATCTATGGACAATATTTGTGCAGCAGCAGCGACATGGTCAAACCGCTCCCCCATACTTTTATTACTCATTACAAAGTAGATTTGGTCTCCAGGAGTAGAGCTTCCTTTGGATCTATGATATTGAAGAATATTCTTCCATGAACTACCCAGGATTCAGGTTGCTAGGGATGCTGTCCCATATGTGAGAATAAAAGCGAGATTGACAACATCACATATGGAAGTTATGTACTTACAGTAACATTCCATGTGTGTTGTCCATCTCTGCCTTTATTCTTACAACCAACCCCAATCCTAGTCTCCTAGGAGAACAGGTAATAAAAATTCCTTTCTTCATGGACTCATTGGCTTCAGAACATGGGTTACAATAACAGAATTTACCATTATTTTTGTATACTGTTTATGGTTCTTTTTTGACGAAAAAGACATGAGGTAATGGAGAGGTGCATTCTGGGAAGGGTGCCTGAGAGCTTGGTTGAAGGCCATGAGCTTTTGTATAGGGCCAAGATGAATCCAAAGTATCGGATCTGACCCATATATGAAAATAAAGGCAGAGATGGACAACACACATGGAACATTATGGTAAGTATACAACTTTTTTTTATTATTAAAAGCCCTCAAACAAAAAAAAAAAACAGACACAAACACACCCCTGATACACCCACTAAAATTTATTAACTTAGTACTAATACACAAAACTATGTACATCTTCAAATACTGAAGTTTTAACCTCCTAATAGGAACAAAAGTCCCAAACTGACAGCTACACTCACGGGCTTGAGTTAACCTAAAAGAAAGGTTGAACATGCTGAGATGCATGGTGCAACATATGCTTCACTAAGTGCTAATTGTTTTTGTCTTTTCTTTATAGCTGTACCAGCTGGGAAAATGCCTGAATACTTTCAGAGGATATTATGTCCTAGCCATTTTCTCTTCTCGTTTTTTTTTTCTTCATACAATCACTTTCCACCAGCCTGTAGCCAGTTTCTCTTTTTATCAAATTGTTTCCATGGAAACATGAAGACTAGCTGCAGAATTACTACTAAGCATACATGTATTTGCCAGAAAAAAGCCTTGTAATGTTCAATATTCTTTTTCATTTACTTGCTTACTCATAAAACTTGTTACTAAATCTAAGGTCCTTAATCCAGTGATTTCCCTATGCAAGAATGAGAAAAAGCATGTTTTTTGTCATGCCGTTTTAACCAGGCTTTTTTATTGCAGTGCCTACATTCCTTAAAACTGAAAAAGGAGAGAGAGAGAAGGGAGAAAGAAAAGAAAAAAAAAACAGCAGCACCTGTTTACAATCCCCATTATACTTAAAATAATTGAGAAAACTTTACTTTGTAGCATGGAAAGAAGACCGTACACTACAAAAATAGTACTAGTAAGAAAAAAAAGTCATTACTTACAGTTAACTTTCTGCCTTGTCTTACCCTTCCCTCCCCAAAGCATTTTTGAACATTAATGACATGGAGTAGGGCATATGCGTCCCCCACAAGTCCAAAAAAATCTGAAAAAGTCGAGTACTTCCAGATTTTCTTGTTCTGTCATTTTTCACAAATATAATTATGCACTGTAATACCACATTAAGTTACTGGTTTTGTTACTGTTTATCTCTGTCTTCTAAATCCTGTCTTTGCTTCTTTTCCAACATACCCTTGATTCTTCTAGACATCTATTGGGCTCCCTTCCTTCACTCCTGCATTTTCAGATGAAATATTGGGAAAAGTTTCACAGGTACAGTCTTTCTGAGGATTTTATTATCAGAAGAACAAGAATCAGAATCTCTGTTTCACAGCTCACTTTCTGCTGGACAAACTTTTGTATTTCCTCCTTAGCATGTACTTCATAAAAAATTATTTTGTCCCTCCAGGGAAGAATATTTTGAAGACAGCAGGGTACAGCAGTTTGAATCTCACACCTGTGTCTCAACATTCCCTGAATAGTGGAGTAAAATGTGCTTCTCTTCTGCCTGGTGTACAATGCGTAATCATTCTCCACAAACACTGCTGTCTCCCACTTTTAGTATTTTGTCCTTCTGCCGCAGTTTTGTCAAAATCAACTCCTCCTGCTGGTAGGATTGCATCTTTACTGTTAAAGGTCTAGGTTGCTTTCTCATAGCCAGGTTTGGAGCAGACACATGACTTGCCCCTTTAACTAACAACTCCTACTGTGGACTACCAGTCCAGTTGCTTAATTGTGCTTTCATAAAAGTAATGCAGTCTGTTCCTTCCAGCTTTCCCTGGTGTAGCTGAAAATCTCAGGTTTTCCCTACATGCCCTGCCCTCTAATTCTGCTTTTTTTAAATATTTCTTCCTGAACAGCCTCATATTCAGCCAGCCTTTTCTTCATTTTGACCTTTGTTTTTTTTTTGTTTTTTTTCAGTTTTATCACCTTATTTGAATAGTTGTTTAAAGTTTCTTTCATTTTTTCCCAGCCTTTTGTTTGTGTTGATGTACTCCATCTGTGTTTTGCTTATTTTAACCAGATCTTTGTGCAGTTGTCTTAAATCTTCCTGTAGGCAACTGGAATTCATGTCTGCAGGTTACATTGCTTTTTGTTGAACAGCTGCAGAACTTTCCCAGTCAGTGTTTCTTCCTCACTTTTTCTAGCTGATTTTTTCCAGGTCCTATGTAATTCTTTTTTCCTGGCATCCAAGCTGAACACTTACTGAAATGTACCCATAAACACAAGTCTACTGGCCTTCTCTGTTGAGCTTCTGTTTTCACACTGGGAGAGCTAGAATTAATATGTTACTCAATGTGCAGCCATCTTGGAAGTCCGTTGTTTGTTAGGTCTGATTACAAAGCCATCTCATTTGAAATAAAATTGAAACCAGAGGCCCCCCGCTGCCAGTGGTAACTTTAAAAATTTCCCTAAGACAAACTAATTACTCCTAAGTGATACTTTAGCAAGCTTTGAACCCCTACCAAACCTTGTTAACTCTGCTGAATATGAGTAAAAATACACCACAATGCTATACCAGCATGTAAACAGTTGCATAGATGCATCTGTACCTTACAGGAACAAGCAGAGGGCAAATCTTAGAAACATCCCCATTGGTGGAACCATAATATCAACAATCTTTACAATAATCTTTACAATAAAAGAAAGAGAATTTTGAGTAAAAAAAAAAAAACCTTCAGAGTGGTAAATCCCTAGTCATTGAAATAAAGCACCCAACTCAGGAGCTTAAGAAAATGTGTCAGAGCCAAGTTTGAGGCTGAAATAGCCACCCAAGTTAGACAGTTACAAGGCCTTTTTAGTTATGCTTGCAAACTCCGAAGCAAAGCACAGCAGTTCAATGACCTGATTGTGAATGATAACTACATTGAAGCTGAATATATAGCTAACCTACTGGCTGATAAATTCATCTCAAACTTTACACCCCTCTCTCTATCCCACAAGGTATACCTGAAACCTACTTACCTCCAGCTGTCACATGAGCAAGTCCTGAAAGAATTACCAAAAGCTAAAATATTGCATCAGTGGGTCTTGACAATATCACTGGATACAGTTTAAGTAGTGTGAAGCATGATTTAGTCCCCCCCCAAAAAAAAAAAAACAAAACTTTTCAATCTCAGCATCTGTATGGGTTTTGCATCAAGTGAATGGAGAACCGGTGCAGTCTTTGCCCTGCATAAGGGAGGACCTTCCACAGACTCCAGCAATTACAGACCCAAAAGTCTAAAGTATGCAAAGATGTGGAAAGACTTATGGAACTAATCAATAAGGCCAGAATGAACCTCCAAACACTGGACTTCCCTGTTTGGATTATCAAGGGCAGGTCATGCTTACTCAGCTTGGTGGATTCATTTGAAAAGGTCACCAAAGCAATGTATAAAGATCAATCCATACATACCTTGACTTGGTCAATGCTTTAGACACAATGTCCCACTCTGGCATATAATACAAAAGCTAAATAAACTGAGAATAAACCCCTACATCATCTGATGGATTGCTATATGGCTCATGAAAAAGATGCAGGAGATCAAAACACAGGAAGCGTCCTCCAGAAAGAGATGGAGAGAGTGGTTATTAGTGAAGTCCATAAGGTTTAGTGCTGGGACCTCTCCTGTTTGGTAGCTACTTCTCTGAAGTAAATCAATACTAAAGGACTCTGGCTGGCTAAGTTTGCATATGACTGCAAGCTAGGAGCAGTTGTTGAATCCCCAGATTACCTAGATATCCTACAAGAAGGTCTATCCCAAACAAGTAACTGGTTCCAGAATCATGGAATGAAACTAAATGCCAGAAAATGCATTATCCTTTGGGAAGTTGTCTACACTGGGGAACTACCACATTGACAATATGCCTCTGAGAGTTGACCCATTTGTTTGGGATTTTGGAACATATGTGGACAATGACCTAACTTTTGACCAGCATGTGTCCACTGTCATAAGAAAGTCCTTCTGTATTGTGAAGCTTATAAACACAAGGATTGCAACTAAATTTAAAGATGGCATATTTCCCCTTAATTCAACCTTTATTAGGCCAGTCATTGAGCATAATACCTCTTTGGCCACGTATCTGTCCAGGCACATTCAACAACTGGAATGCCCACAGGGATACTTTAACAAAAGGACATAAGGCTTAAACAATATATCTTGCATGCAAATGTGACTGGAATAAAAGGCATCAACTGACCCAATACAGATGAACCTAATACCTGCTGGAAAGACTGGTATCTATCCCACAGACTACCCCTTCTCTGTAATAGGCTCCCCATCCATGTGAAGCAGAGTTCCTCCCTAACCCAGTTCAAGTGCAACTTGGACAGCTGGGTGGGGAACATGAAATTCATCCCTGGTTTGGCACCTGTGTCAGTAATGACCACAGGCAGTCTGTAAATGGTACATCTCCCAGGCCTCTGCTTACATTTATCAAGGGTACCAGAACTTGTCAGAGATTTGGGCTAAGTTTAAAAAGGCCCTTGTGGTCATTAACCTAATACTATAAAACATATGAAAGGGTTGTTGCCAAGGTTAGGTTGCCTGTAACAAGGAAAATAATCAGAAATCCTGTACAGATATTATAATATTTTGGAATTTTTTTGAAAATCTGTATAAAGCAGAGAAATTTGAAAATCAAGAAAAAGTGCTAGTGGAAATGTGTATGGAAAAATTAAATATGCCAATGTTAGTAATTGAGACATATCTATCTACAGTGGATATAAAAAGTTTACACACCCCTGTTAAAATGCCAGGTTTTTCTGATATAAATAAAATGAGACCGCAATAAATCATTTCAAAACTTTTCCCACCTTTAATGTGACCTATAAACCTGTAAAATTAAATTGAAAAACAAACAAATCTGTTAGGGGAAAAAATATAAAAAATAAAAAACATACAGTAAGCCGGTTGCATAAGTGTGCATACCCTTAAACTAATTCTTTGTTGAAGCACCTTTTGATTTAATTACAACATTCAGTCTTCTTGGGTACACACCCACCATCAATTAAAGAGTCTCTGATTATCCCCAAGTAAAGTTCAGCTGTCCTAGTAGGAATTTCCTGACGTACTCAGTTGCCTGCTACAGCAAAAGCCATGGTTCACAGAGAGCTTACAAAGCATCAAAGGGATCTCATTGTTGAAAGGCATCAGTCAGGAGAAGTGTACAAAACAATTTCCACAGCATTGGATATACCATGGAACACAGTCATCAAAAAGTGGATAAAATATGGGACAACAGTGACGTTGTAAAGAACTGGACGTCCCTCCAAAATTGATGAAAACACAAGACGAAAACTGATCAGGGAGGCTGCCAAGAGACCTACAGCAACACCGAAGGAGCTGCAGGAATTTCTGGCAAGTACTGGTTGTGTACTACATGTGACAACAATCTCCCGTATTCTCCATATGTCTGGGCTGTGGGATAGGGTTGCAAGACAGAAGCCTTTTCTTACATAGATAAACATCCAGGCCTGGCTAAATTTGCAAAACAATACATCAGGTCTCCCAAAAGCATGTGTGAAAACGTGTTATGGTCTGATGAGACCAAGGTTGAAATTTTTGGCCACAATTCCAAAAGGTACGTTTGGCACAAAAACAACACTTCATGTCACCAAAGAACACCATCCCTACGGTGAAGCATGGTGTTGGCAGTATCATGCTTTGGGGTTGTTTTACTTCGGCTGGAACTGGGGCTTTAGTCAAGATGGAGGGAATTATGAACAGTTCCAAATACTAGTCACTTTTGGCCCAAAACCTTCAGGCGTCTGCTAGAAAGCTGAGATGAAGAGGAATTTCACCTTTCAATATGACAGTGACCCCCAAGCATACATCCAAATCAATAAAAGAATGGCTTCACCAGAAGAAAATTAAAAGTTTTGGAATGGCTCAGCCAGAGCACAGACCCAAGTCCAATAGAAAATCTGTGGGGTGACTTGAAGAGGGCTGTGCACAAGAGATGACCTTGAAATCTGACAGATTAGGAGCACCTTTGCAAGGAAGAGTGGACCAATATTGCCAAGTCAAGATGTGCCATGCTGATAGACTCCTACCCAAGAAGACTGAATGCTGTAATTAAATCAAATGGTGCTCCCCTCCCTGCCCCCAATTCCCTCCCGCCCCCAGTACCTCTAAATGTATAGTACTATAGCCACTCCCCCACTTTCTAGATCCTGTCTGCTTTCATCTGGGATAATTCCTCCCACCCCCATTCTTCTACCTACATTTTAATAGCACCTATTAGCTTTCATCTGGCATTCTCCCATCCCCCTTCCAGTACCTTTACCGCACCACTCTATCTTCTGGTGTTGCATCACCAGGTAAAACAGTTCCTTAACTCACTAACTGAATCACAGATAATGATATACTCCTCTTTACTACCCCTCTTGTTCACACCATACCTCCTTACCTTGTATGAAAACCAGCTTCTCACGGGATTTCAGGTCACGAAAGGCCATACTATCACCCCAGCTGTAAATCCTTCTACCTTCAACCATACTTACAGTACCAGGTCCTATCCAACATCTTGTTCAGTCTATCAACATCTCAACCGCAGGCACATTAGCTCTAGATCCAAACACTACCACAAACTAATAAACAAATTCCTGAAGTTCATCACCAAGTATAGACTTAACCTAATACTTGGTGGTGATATTCACCCCAACCCTGGCCCACCCATTTCAGATACACATACTCCTCTACTTGCAATCTAAGCTACAAACCTACAATTAATAGGCCAACTAACTCTCTTCTAGCCTGTCATCTCAGTATTAGAAGCATTAATAACAAGGTACATGAATTGCATGCACTTCTGGATGTCCACTCCCCTGAGATTCTCTGATGTCCTTCAAGGATGCATCTGCAGTCCTTACAAATGGGTTGTCCTGTCGTCAGGCAGCCCTTCGGTCGGCCGGATTCCAAAGTCTGGGTCTGGCCTCGGCTGGTGTCGCACTTCACCCGACGTCATAGCTGCAGTTATTCGGGTATAAAGGCATCAGCCGACGCCATTTTCCCCAGTCTTTCTTGCCGCGTGGCGCCCAAAGCAGAAGCTGTTCGCAAGTGCTGGTCGGTCAGAACCAGAGATTACTACTACCGAAAACTTCAAGACTTCTAAAAGCTAAGTACCCGTTGAGGACTCTTTTCTCAGCCAGCCATGTCAGAAAAAGTGAATAACTGTTTAACTTGTGGGAAACAAATACCTCATAAAGATTTCCACTCTTACTGCTTACCTTGTCTAGGCCCAGACCACGACGTCGCAGCTTGTGTAGCCTGTGCTTCTTTAACCGGGCGGACGCTTAGACGCCGGTCGGAGTTTGCTGAGGAGTTTTTCGGCCCGAATTTGCTTATATTATGCCGCCGGATCCTCCGACTGCAAATTTCTAAAAACGCAGGAAAGGACCGACACCGGTCCGGTTTCGGCCGAAACCGCGGTTAAGCCAACCGCGAGTGTCTCGTTTCGCTGAAACCGAAAAGCGGTTCCACCTTCAGCCGAAAATCTTCCTCCAGCCGAGGCCTCTGCTAACCTCGTGGAATCGGCTTCTGATATCCCACTTACTGTTACAGTTTCTCAGGAATTATCAGACACTATTCCCTTGGATATTTCAACCCCTGCACGTGGAGCTGCTAGGCCACCTGCAGCCATGTCCATTAAGGCCTTTGCCAGGGCTAAAGCAGCTAAAACTACTAAATCTGTGCCTGCAAAGCCCCCCTCTCACAGGCCTAGCTCTAGTTCACAAATGCTTAGTTTAGCACAGGATCTCATTTCTTTAATCCGAGTATCCCAACCTCAACCAGACAGGGCCTCTCATCCACCTCCAGAAAAGAGGCCTAGAGCAGAGCCCCCTGAGCCACTGTCTTCAGATGATTCCTCTGATGATTCAATTGATACAGACCCTCCAGAGGCCCCATACTCCCCTTCTGAAGACTCTGATGGTGAAGAGTCCATTCCTTCTGCCTCTCCGCCTGAGGAATTTTCCTTTGGGGAAACCCTGCATGCTATGAGGGAACAATTTCAGTGGCAGGGCCAGGATTTTTCAGATTCCAGAAAAAGGCTTAGAACTTTTCTGCATTTACCACAACATAGGCCTTTAGCCATACCTCCAGTTCTTTCTGTTGTAGATGATGCATTTAATGATGCTTGTACTGCCCCTGTTAAGCCCAATAGATACTACAGGGTCCCGGACACACATTATCACTTATATAAGTCTCCCCTTGCAGATCCAGAGACTATCTCCCAAGGACCTAAGGCTGTAGCAGCCACCTCTGCCAAAAAAACCCTCCCCTCTGAAAGGGAATCCAGATCCTTAGAGAGATTGGGTAAAAAAGTTTACACTTCTGCTACTCTTTCAGCTAGGGCCTTGAACTGTCAATTTCACATGATGCAGTATCAAGAATTTTTACTAGATCAGTTAACCAAAAAAGTGTCCTCAGATGAAACAGTAGACAAAAAATATGTGCAGGAAATGGTACATAACATTCAACAAGTCAGTAACCATTCCCTAAAATGCGGCTATGATGCACTGGAGGCTTCCTTTAGATCAGCCATGACTGGCACAGTCATCAGAAGGCATGCATGGCTAAAAGAACAGGCCTTGCCAGACCATGTCAAATCAAAACTATTAGATGCTCCCATGGATAAGATTAATTTGTTTGGCTCTCCTGCACAACAAGTACTGAAGAAGATGGAAGAGAAGGCAAAATCTGTCCAAACAGTAAAAGATTTCTTGCAGGTACAACCACCGAGGTTTAGCAGGAATTGGCCCTCCAAGAATTGGTCCTTTCCAGACTCCTCCAGAACTCAGAGAGGCAGGAATAGGCATTCAAGAGGCAGAAGCCAATCCAGGGGTGCTTACAGAGGACGTCAGTGGCAGGGCAACAACCAGCGAGGCACAGCCACAGACACAGCCACCACCACAACTACTGGTCAATCACAGTGACTTGGCTCTGGCACCGCCTACCAGGGAACAACTACAAGCACCCTTAGGCGGGAAGCTAGCCTTATTTACGACAAACTGGCATTACATCACAAGAGACAAGTGGATTTTACAGATAATAGACCAAGGTTACAGGTTTCACTTCCATTCTCTACCAGGGAAGAGAGGAATGCCAAACCTACCTCCAGATCAAAAGGCAGAAGCACTAAAACAAATATCTCAGTTATTAAGGATGAGAGCTGTAGAAAAGGTACCATCTATGGAGCAAGGGAAGGGATTTTACTCCAGACTCTTCCTGGTACCAGAAAAGAAGGCACATGGAGACCTATTCTCGACTTGTCCGCTTTAAACACATTCCTTATTGTTCCAAAATTCAAAATGCTGACCTTACAGCAGCTTCTTCCCATGCTGGGCAAGGAGTTTTGGCTGGTGACTCTAGATCTCAAGGAGGCATACCTGCACGTCCCCATACGACCAAACTGCAGAAGATACCTCAGATTTCTTGCAGGATCAGAGCATTATCAATTCTCAGCATTGCCCTTTGGCTTATCTACTGCGCCCAGAGTGTTCATGAAATGCCTGGCATCAGTAATTGCTCATTGCAGGCTTCAGGGAATCCAAATCTACCCATACCTGGACGACTGCCTGATACAAGCGGACAACGAAAGCAAGCTAGCAAAAGATTTACAAAGGGTCATTTATCTGCTACAAGCCCTGGGATACACAGTCAATTTAAAAAAGTCAAGACTGATACCATCCCAGAAAATAACCTTTTTGGGTGCAGAGTTGGACACAACAAGGCAAATGGCATTCCTAACAGTAGAAAAACAGGAGCAGCTACCTCTACTTCCTGGCCTTAACAAAACAGAACCATCTGACAGCAAGAAAAGTTCTGCAAGCCTTGGGATTCATGGCATCCTGCATAATATTGGTTCCTCATGCCAGGCTGCATATGAGAAAACTACAGTGGTACCTAAGGAATTTATGGACTCAACACAAGCACAGCTTGGAAACCCAGATTCCCATTATTCCATGCCTGAAGCAAGAATTCCTGTGGTGGGCTCAGGCTTGTCAATCAAACACAGGATTGCCCTTCACAGTGCTCAACCAAGCCAAACCATCACGACAGACGCCTCAGACCTCGGTTGGGGGCACACATGCTGGACAAGTGCATACAAGGCCTATGGCCTCAATACCAACTGCACGTACACATAAACCTATAGGAAATGCTGGCAGTAACACTGGCAATTCAGGCATTCAGACCATTCCTTCAGCAAGGCCTACTGATGGTAAGGACAGACAACACCACAGTTATGTGGTACATCAACAAACAGGGAGGCACACACTCATACCCTCTTTGCCGGATGGCACTGGATCTTTGAATGTGGCCCTGAGCTACAACATACAGTTGAAAGCAATTTTGTACCAGGAAAGAAAACATCCTAGCAGACATTTTAAGCAGGACAACCACGGATGCCCAATGGATGCTGCATCCGGACATCTTCAAAACCATTACAAAAAAATGGGGACTCCCAGAAATAGACTTATTTGCATCCCCACACAATCACCAACTAAAGAAATTCTGCACAAGGACGCATACCACCCACTTGCTTGGAAGGTGGACTCCCTATCCTTCAGTTGGAAAACCTGGTAGCATATGCATTTCCACCACTTCCTTTGATGCACAAAGTGCTATTGAAGATCAAAGAGGACGTCCAAGGATCATTCTGATAGCTCCAGACTGGCCAAGGCAACATTGGTACCCATTACTGAGGAGCATGTCTCGGGAACAAATGTGGCCACTTCCTGGTTCCCTTGCTGTTAACACAGAACAATTACAACAATCTGCATCCCAACCTGAAAACTCTGCAGCTGACTGCCTGGAACATTGCATAAGACCAATTAACCCAAATTTATCCCAAAGGGTTAAAGACATTATCCTTGAGGCTCGCAGACCCTCAACAAGAAAAAATTACTCAGCAAAATGGAAAAGATATCTCATTTGGAGTACTGAAAAAGGAGAAGATGTGTCACTGGTAAACATAGCCAACATTCTGGAATACTTGACAGAGCTCCTCCACACAGGCCTGTCCTACTCCTCCATCAAGATTCATGCATCAGCTATTTCAGCAGAGTATGACTTGGATCCTCCTGTCTTCTCACATCCTCTGCTAAGACAGTTTCTGAGAGGAATTAAAAATGTAAAGCCTCCTAGGAAGCCAGCATTACCAGCATGGGACTTGAACTTTGTGCTAGAAAAATTGACACTTCCTCGCAACCAGCAGCAACATCAGGAAGACTGCTTTCCATGGAATCACTTCCAGCAAGATCACAGGTATCTGAACTTCAGGCATTAATGGCAGTACACAACCCTTCCTGATCTTCCATCAAGATAGAGTGTCCATGAGAACAAATCCTTCCTTTATGCCTAAGGTGGTTTCCAGAGTTTCCTTAAATCAGGCTATCCACCTACCTACATTCTTCCCCCCCACAGAACAGGGGAGAAAGACTATTACATACCTTGGATGTGCATAGACAATACGCTATTACCTGGACAGGACAGGGGCAATAGAAATAGAAAAGCAGCTACTGGTAGCATATGCAACAGGAAGGGAAGGAAAAGCAATTTCAAAACACACAATCTCCAAGTGGATAGGAAATTGCATTAGATTTTGTTACTCCTACCATGGAAAGAAACCCAGAGAACATCAGGCCTCACTCTACATGGGCATCTGCCACTACCACAGCCTTCTTACATGGAGTGGCTACCAAGGACATTTTAGAAGCTGCTACTTGGAGCTCCGTGCATACATTTGCCAAGCATTATAATTTACCTTTATACTCTAGATCCCAAGCAGGCTTTGCCACTGCTGCTTTACAAGGGATCTTAACTCCACCATAACTTTATTTTTCCACCTCCCCCAGTGTGACTATGGTATACTACCCATTTGTAAGGACTGCAGATGCATCCTTGAAGGACATAGTACAGTTTTGTACCTACCATAAATGTAGATGTCCGATAGGAATGCATCTGCAGTCAGGACCCACCGCCTTCCTCTGTGGTGCTGCTAGGGTATTTGCCCATCTTATAGCTAGCTGGGGAATCTATTATGGTGTATTTGTATATATGTACATACATGCTTATTTTTGTGTTTGTTTCTACTATTTGGAATCATTGGCATTTATCCAAATTTAGCCTTCCAAGAGGGCACCTGGCATCTGGGGCAAGAAACACTGAGGAAAATGGCGCCGCTGATGCCTTTATACCCGAATAACTGCAGAAGCTATGATGTGAAGTGCGACCAGGCAGGCCAGACCCAGACTTTAATCACCGAGGGCTGCCTGACGACAGGACAACCCATTTGTAAGGACTGCAGATGCATTCCTATCGGACATCTACATTTATGGTAGGTACAAAACTGTACTTTCTGAAACCTGGTTAAAACCTAACACTACAGACAATGAAGTGTTACCACCTGGGTACAACATACACAGGCTGGATCGTGCTTCGAGGAAGCGGGGTGGGGTAGCTGTACTCTATAAATCTGAGTTGAATGTCTTACCATAGATGTAATACAACCACTTCAGATTAATAACTCTGTGATTCTTGCTGCCAAATTGCAACTTAATAAAAATAAATGTATTCATATCATCTGTATGCACATTTCCCCAGGTAACAATATATCTATACTTGAAGATATCCATCACTGGCTATCATGTCACTACCCCCAAGAAACCCTACTACTTGGAGACTTTAACATAGACTGGGGCACCTGTTCCTCAGAATCCCGAACCACCCATATTAACCTGCATGCATTTACACAAATCATATCCACCCCTACCAGGATATGTAAACCCAACCAAAAAGAAAGCATACTTGACTGGGTACTCATAAATAGTCACCTCCAACTGTACACCTCTGGTACCCTCCCAGATGGCCTAAGCGAGCACCTTCTCACATATGTAATTAAGCACAAAGCTATTAATTCCCAACAACACTTACTCAGAAAGGTTAGAAACAATATAAACTTTGACCCTGCCAAATTCCAACAAGAACTAAACTCATGTAATTGGTCTATTCTAAAACACCTCCCTTAGAGGAAGCAGTAGCATACTTTAACAACAAATTCCTTGAGATCCTTGATTTGCATGCACCTGTTCGTTCAAAGAGAACAAAGGCAAAAACTGCGCCATGGCTTTCTAAAGAGTCTAAACTCAAAATTACCCTTAGAAACAAAGCATGGGCTTTATGGCGTTCTAAAGACCCCCAAGATCACATTAAATACAGGCAATCCAGGAACGAAACTAAAAAATCAATTTTACAAGACAAAAAAACAATATTACTGTAATTTACAGACAGTAAATCAAAATAACCCTCCGAAGTTTTGGGCAGGTTTAAATAATCTACTTCATCCTGGACAAACTTCAACCCCAATCCCTGCTGCTACTGTTGATAAAACCCCTGAAGATGTTTCTGACAGTTTTAACCGATTCTTTACTGAGACAATTTAAGCCCTAGCTAGCCAACTACTTCCTAGCTCCCTTGGTCCTGAAAGTAGCACCCCTAGAAACCTACTCGCATTCAGCTTCTAACCAGTCACCGCTTCACTTATCCGTACCTTGATCCAAAAATTAAAACCCACTACACTTTCTGCTGATCAACTCCCTGCCGAGTACCTACAAAAATGAGCTGATGCTATTGCTTACCCCGTCTCAATACTAATCAATCGAACCATAGTAGAAGCTAAAATTCCCACCATCTGGAAAATATCCTATGTAATCCCATTTCACAAAGGTGGCAGCTCTACTGAATTCTCCAATTATAGGCCAATAGCTATAATCTCTCCACTTGCAAAGATTATGGAAAAATGTATTCATAGACAACTCATGCACCACCTAATCCAGAATCACCTTGTGGCAGACACTCAGCATGGCTTCCGTCCTCATCGCAGCACTACTTCAGCCCTACTAGCCTTAACCAACGCCATAAACCATAATCACAACAATAATTATATATCCTCAGCCCTCTTATTGGATCTTTTCAAGGCATTTGATATGGTTGATCACCAGCTTTTAATCCACACCCTGCAAACATTCTGTCTAGATAATAGAGCCCTTCAATGGTTTCAATCCTACCTGAATGGTCGACCGCAGGCTGTCCTCTGGCAGAACAAACTCTCTAACCTTCTACCCAACACCCTTGGAGTACCACAAAGCTCTATACTAGGGCCTTTGCTGTACTCCATCTTCATTAACAACCTTT
The DNA here is from genome assembly GCF_019279795.1 of Protopterus annectens. Taxonomy (NCBI): domain Eukaryota; kingdom Metazoa; phylum Chordata; order Ceratodontiformes; family Protopteridae; genus Protopterus; species Protopterus annectens. The sequence continues at coordinate 287,502,349 of NC_056747.1, read as the reverse complement.
ATACTGTCATCCCAAAAGTCAGCTGTATCCAATATGCTGATTACTCTACTCTGATTTGCTTGGCCACTTCTGCAGTAGAGTTATGGTCAGCTACCCAGACCACCTTTAATACAATAGAAAAGTGGCTTTCTGAACGTAGTCTAATCCTAAATCCCAAAAAAACTAAAATGCTGTTATTTTCACCAACACGTAGGTCTACCGCTTTCACCTTTACCATAAATTCAAATGATTAGGTTCATAGGTTCATAGATTAGTACTAAGCTAACTGCCTTTGGCGCAGCCATTTAAGCCCCAAACACTGTCCCCTTACTCAAACCCAAACCCTTCCACCCTCCCAACCCCATGATGGCACAATAATCTCCCCTGAACCCTCTACAAAACTATTAGGTGGTGTCATAGATAATAATCTAAAATTCGACCTACACGTTAACCAAACTATCAAAACCATCAATAAAAAACTAGGGTCACTTTACAGAATGAAAGCCTTCCTAACCCCTCCAGCTAAAATTGCCATAGCTCGCTCTCACCTTCTTTCAACCCTTCTGTATGCATCCCCTCTACTCTCAAATTTAAACAAGACTGTCCTACAACCACATTGCCAGGTTTGCTACTGGGCTGCCTTTTAGGACACATCATTGCATCAATCTAAATCTGCTTGGGTGGCTTGAACTACCCAGCCTAATCCAGTATAACCAACTGATTATGGCTTATAAAATCCTCTATAATCCGGACAATACTCCTGTACTTAAAAATATTATCACCCCCTATAACAATCCTAGACCGCTTCGATCCTCTAACAAATTACTAATTCAGACTAGGAAAATTAATAACACAGCCGGTGACTCTCTCTTTGCAAACTCTGTAAGTAGATCCTGGAACTCTCTTCCAGCTGATATTACCTTACTTTCCACATTTGGTCAATGTAAAACTAGACTCAAACAACATTTGCCACTTAACTGGCTATGTCAATGTGTCAAGCCTGGCTAACTCTCTCTAGAATGTGTAAAAATCTGTTACTGTGTAATTTAATTTAATCCTGATTTACTCTCGGGATTAACTCTAACCTGTGGAATTTGTTTAACTTGCTTACTTATGTAATCTCTGTAAATAGTCTGTTTGTAATATGCAATGCTGGTATTATGTAATGCTGTATCTGCTTACCCTTGGAGCTTTTCTCCCCGGGCCTCCGCTGAAAATGGACATGCATCCAGTCGGACTATCCCGGTCAACAAATGTAAAATAAATAAAAATAAATAAAATAAATAAATAAATAAAAATTAGTGTATGGGTGTGCACACTTATGCAACCAGCTTATTGTACGTTTTTATTTTTTTATACTTTTTTCCTCTAACAGATTTGTTTGTTTTTCAATTGAATTGTACAGGTTATAGGTCACATTAAAGGTGGGAAAAGTTTTGAAATGATTTATTGTGGTCTCATTTTTTTATATCACAAAAACGGGTGTGTAAACTTTTTATATCCACTGTACCTCTAACAGTTAGGATAGGAAGAAATGAGATAAACTGGTGATGTATAACTAATCTACAGGAAGGTTTCCACGAATAGATGGTATTTCCTGTGGAAGTTTGGATGCTAGGAAGGAAGAAAGTGATAAAGATTTAGAAGGTTTTGTTTAACAGTATTTAAAAGGAGAAGAAGCACCAACATACTGGAAGAAAGCTGTGGCGAATGTAATACTTTTAGATGGTAAAGACCCATGAGATCTTGCTTCACATAAGCCCATTTCAATTTTAAACCACAATTATAAAGTGTTTATGTCTGCAGTGGCAGAAAGAATGGCAAAGGTAGCGCCAAAATTGGTAGATACTGTGGCTTTGTTGAGGGAAAAGAAAACAGTTGACAAAGTTAATAGAGCAACCATGGAGTGAGACTAAATGCTAAAAAATGCATGGTCATACTTTTCTGTAAATCAGACATCCCTGCAATTTATAATACTGATAGTAGACCCAGTAGTGAGGGACTTAGGTACACTGATAATAACCTAAACTTTGACCACTAAGTAGCTATGGTAGTGGGGAAACCCTTCTGTGTGGTCAACTTTTAAGTAAAGGGATGGCATCAAGATCAAAAGAATTCATAGTGCCATTGTACTCGGCCCTCGTCAAGTCCATAATCGAGTACATTACTTCCTTCTGCATGTACCTAACCGGGTACTTACACCAAATGGAGCGATCCCTGAGGTTTTTTACTTAAAAAATAAAATGTAAGACACGTGTCTTAATGCAGACTGACTAAATGCCCCATCCCTTTACTCTGTTGTATAGTTTGAGAAGTGACTTATGCCTGATCTAAAAGGAATTCTCTGATGCAGCCCTGATGAAAATGTTGCATATTCACAAGAAAAATTATATGAGGGTTACACATTTCATGGACCCGAACCTTATTTGTGACTCTAACAGATATTGCTGAAGAGACAGATTTGTATCCCAAAGGCTATCTTGTCTATGGAATAAAATTCCCATCTTCGTAAAACAAAGCCAGTCCCTCACTGTCATACATACATAGAAATATTTCAAGCATGGGCATTAATGCCGTTCTAGCTTGTCAATATACTAAAACACTTGTTCCCATAATGTGTCTAGGCTGTTCTTAAAAATATCTAAACTAGTACTTGCTTTAATGTAATTTGGTAATCTGTTCCATGCATCAGCTACTCTGTCAGAGAACCAATTAGTACACTTCTCATTCCTATAGAATATTCTACATTGGTTGTCTGATGATTCTCTTAATACTTTTTGATAACCTCAAACATTCCCAGAGGAAGTTGTCTCTAAATGCCCTATATACCTGAGTAAGATCGCGTATTAGATATTTGTAAGAGACACTGTACAAGTTCAGATATTTTAGTCTTTCATAACTTAAATTTTCACATCCATGGATGCCCTTGGTATATTTCTGCTGTACTCTTTCCGGTTTACGCATGATTTCTTATAGGGTTTTCATATTGTTATTCCATCCTCAAGTTTGGGTCTATTGTAACTAACAAACAATGACTTCATCATTTTTGATTTTCTAGACTTCAGAAATCTTTTTTATACAACCTGCAGTTCTGTAACTATCACTAACCATTTGGTTATGATTAGAAACATTCCTAGCTGGATCTACCCATATACCCAGGTCCTTAAATGAGTCTACAATTCCAATAACTGTGTGCAGTATTAAATATTCACCTGTCAGTTTGTCTCACAAATCTCATATGCTGTAGTTTTTGATGTACTTACCAGCATATTATTTTCCTGTGCCCAAGTGGTCAATTTAGTCAAGTTAGTTTGCAGACATGCCTCATCTGTAACACATGTAATCAGTTTGCCCAATTTCAGGTCACCTGCATATAGATTGTAGAACACCTCAAATGAAAAAGTTAGGTCTGAAAAAAGCAATCTCAAGTAAGGGCCTAGGACAGAGCCCTGTGGGACACCCTGAATGTAACCAAGGATTTCACCTGTCCAGTTGCTGTATGATACTTGCCTTGTCTTGTTTGTAAGCCATGCAGCTATCCATCTTATCTTTATTAATCAGTGTTTTGTATATGACCCTGTCAGTACTGAAGTTAATTCTATATAAATTACATCACAGTACAATTTTTCATTCATAGTTGTATTGTTATAGAGCATCATGTTACTGGTGGTAATAGATCTTTTTTCAACATATGCATGCTGATATATGGTTTCAAGTCCCAACCTATCCAATTCTGGCAATAACCTATCCAATATTACTTTCTCCATTATTTTTCCACAACATGAAAGTAGACATAAGGGTGTATATGACTGTGGGTTTGTCCTACTCCCCTTTCCCCTAAAGACAGGTTTAATAAGCGCATGTCTCAAAATTTGAGGACTCTCCCCATATTTATATGACTTAGTGAATAAGAGATTATATAATGGTACCATAAGTTTTTGCTGAAGTGTTCTCAAAGTCATTGTTACTAATTCTGTCTCCTCCTTGTGCTTGGTTTGGTTCCAGTTTGCGGAGTTCTTTTTCAATATAATCTAATTTGATTCCATTATCTGAGGTTACCTGGATGTCACTAGGATAATTTATCATCCCTTTTGTGGAGCCAAACTGTTTTGCATAAGAGTTTATAAATATATCTATAATCTGTTGTGTCCAAGAATAAATTTGAGAATTTGCACGCAGTTTATCAGTTTGTATGTATTTACTCCTCCCACATTTTTGTATCTATAAAAAGGTTTCCTGTTATGCTTAATATCTATAAAAATTTTCTTCAAATTTTTCTTGATCTTGTCTCCCACTTTGCTTTGTCCAGCTTATTTCAGTTTTCAAAGTTGTAGTTCGACCTCTCTTCCATTTCTTATATATTTTTTTTGTCTCACCTTAATCAGATATCTTGTTCTTATGGAAGTATATCCCCTGACTTTGTATGGCTAGATCCTGATGTTAAAACATTTTTTGATTTTTTTTTTGCAAACAATTTCTCTTTCAAAACTTTCTGCTTTCCATCTGCAGTTTTTCCACTGAACACCTCACTGTAGTTATACATAGTGACTGTTTTGCTTCCATATAATCTGTAATTAACCTTCTGCGCATTGGTTTAGAGTCAACTTTGGCAGAATTATCTAGTGACAAATTAACCTTTATAAACCCTTGATCACTGCACATCAACAGTGGTAAAAGTTGATTTGAAGTAACAGTAATATGTCCTTACATTCACCGCTGCAGTATTCTTTACAAATGGGATTCCTTGCCATGACGTCCACCTTCCGGCCAGTTTGCCTGCACATTCCTTGTGCGGGGTAGGGAATAAAGGTGATGTTCAGGCGTACCATCCTCAGAACGTCTTTGTCGCCAGTCTGAATGCTGTTTTAACAGTCAGTCTTTTACCTCCGTCCATTTTTTTTTTTTTTTTTTTACCATTTTTCTGTTTGTTGGCATTCCTGTGCTTACTCCTGTTTGCTGGAGTCCTCACAGTTGCAGATAAGTACCCAGTTGGGTTTTTGGTTACTTTTTCTGTTTATTTTGGGCTATTTGGGGTTATTGTCATCCAGGAAGGCTAAATGCCAGTGTGATAGACTGATTCCCCTTAAAGACCGCCACAATAAGTGTCTTTTTTGTCTAGGTGCTGCTCACAACCATACATCTTGTTCAATTTGTCAGGCGTTTGTCCCCAAAACTCTTCGTAGTAGGCTTTCTTCCCTTTCCTTGCATCTTGAGAGCCAGCGTCTTAAGCTTCTTGCTGCAAATACTATGGATGGAACTTCCTGCCCCGAGGGTCAACCGTCAGGGAAGAAGGTGCATACAGTAAAACCAGAATCTTCCACTGTCCATCCCCTGCCGGGAGTTTCTCCTGAGGTTATTATGAACCCGGAGGCTCGCCCGGTTATTTTGTCAGATTCTTCTACTGCTTTTGGGTTGGAGGCCGGTGAGGATCTGGCAGGCAGCACGTCCAATGAGGCTTCGCAGGCATTCGTTTCAGGTGTTCAGAGGGAACTACAGCTGACTGTTTCCGAGGTGTCTAGAGGGGTTCTGCAGTTTCTTTTTAGGGAACAGGTTCGTATTGCAGTTGTGGAATGCTGTCCTGAGTCTGGGTTTTCTCAGGTTTCTAGGACGGATGTCTCCTTAAAAAAGAAACAGAAAACTAATCATGTTTCTTCTGCTCCTAGGGATCCACAAAGTGAGTGGCAAACCTTTACTCAGGGGTTATTTAATGCTTTACTGTCACTGAGGCCTCCTCAAGGGGTTTCAGTTCCTGCTCCTCCTTGGTCCTCTTCTTCCCCTAAAAGGCCCAGGGAATTGGATTCTTTTGAGGTGTATTCTGATGATGACTCCCTTGCTTATTCTACCCAGATTCCTTCTCCTTTAGACTATGGGTCTGGGGAAGAGGATTCTCATACTCTAGATAATCCTTTTGAGGAAAGGATGATGGAATAAGTGTGATTGTGCCCAGGTTTCGGATATCCATAAGAGGTACTATGAGTTACTGCAGATGGAAGTTCCTAAACCCTCCTGTCTTGACAGATTTATTGGATGTTTTTTCAATGCCACTAAAGCGCTGGATTCTCTGCCCCTGCTCCCAAGAAGCCTGATAGGTTTTATAGGGTGCCTAAGGATTGTTCTTTTTTTTAAATGTCCTGCTGCTGACCCCTCTGTGATGTCTGTAGCCTCTGATTAACCATCTCAATTGCTTCTTTTGTCCAAGTTACTGACTTCTGACAAGGACAGTAGAGCTATGGATAGGCTGGTTAATAAGGTTTATACTTTGGCTACCTTAGCTTTTAGGGTTATTAATTATCAGACCCATATCTCTAGGTATGTCTTGGCTCTTCTTTCTCAGGCTTGTCAGATTCTTTCTGATCTTCCAAACTCTTGAGAGTAAATCTTCTGCTCTTTCCTTGCTTGGGACTTCCTCTCAGGTAGTTCGTCGTTCTAGCAAATGTAGTTATAATGCAGCAGATGCCTCTTTTAGGGCTGCTGCTTCTGGTTCAGTTCTGAGGAGATATTCATGGCATTGGCTTCAACCTTTGCCCAATGATATTAAGGCTAAGTTGATGGATGCTCTTCTGGATAATACTCTTTTGTTTGGTGAAGCGGCTGCTGGTTTATTTAAGTGCCTTCAGGACAAGGGGAAGGCTTTACAGGAGTTTAAGCATGTCTTTGTTTCTCCTGTGCGTATATTTCAGTGACACTACCCTTCTAAGCCAGCCTTTGTTCGTAGACAATCTTACCCTCCTTCTAAAGGTAAAAAGGGTAGTAAATGGACTCCTCCTGCTAAGGCCACTCAGACTGCAGGGATTCTTAAGCCTTCCTTTCCTGAGAAACCAGGTGCTGTCCGACTATCCACCCATTCCCAGCCACATTCCTCTTTTCTCTTCGCCTTTCTGATTCTCTGCCTGTTTGGCTCTGAATCATCTAGGATTCTTGAGTTCTGTCAATCATTCGGCAAGCTTCATGGTCTGGATTTCCCACCCTCCTTTTTTGGGCATTCATCAGCTTCCTCGGGAACAACTTCTTTTTTTCCCTAGAGGTTCTTCTAGACCTCTTTTCTCAGGGTACTGTTCAGGAGGTGCCTGTGTCCTAAAGGAGGAAAGGGTGTATTCAAAAATGTTTCTAGTGCCCAGAAAAGAGGGTATTTGGAGACCTATTCCAGACCTCTCCCATCTAAACACTTTTCTGAAGGTGCCTTCCTTTCGAATGTTGTCCTTTCAGTCCCTTTTTCCGCTCTTACACCCTCAGGCTTTTCTGGTGTCTCTGGACCTTAAGGATGCTTCTCTCCATATTCCAATCCATCCTCTTTTGAGGAGATGTTTGTGTTTCTCTGTTGCTTCCTGGCATTTTCAGTTCTGTGCTTTGGCCTTTCTACTGCCCCAAGGTTATTCACCAAATGCCTCACTCCTGTGATTGCTTTTTGCAGGCTTCAAGGGATCCAAATATTTCCTTATTTGGACAACCTGCTGGTTCAGGCATCTTCTCCAGAGGTTCTTTTGCTAAATCTTCATTTTACAATTTCTCTTCTCCAGTACTTGGGGTTCACAATAAACTTCAAAAAGTCTTGCCTGACTCCTTCTAAGGATCATGTCTTTCTGGGTTGCAGGATTCAAATGGTGCCAGTGCTGGCATCCCTGCCTCCTCCAAATGCATTAACTCTCATTTCTTTCTTTCAGACTCTTCTTCCCCTGGCCTCCATTACAGCCAGGGAGTTACTGAGAGCTCTGGGGTTCATGGCTTCCACCATTCCGATGCTCCCTCTAGCCAAACTCCACATGAGGAAGTTCCACTGGTTTCTGAAGTTGGTGTGGCTTTGGCATGCGCATCCTCTATTCTTTCCTGTTCCTCTTCTCCCGTGTCTCAAGAAAGAGCTTCTGTGGTGGCTTCAGCAGTTGTCCCTGAATCCAGAGCTCCCTTTTCAGCATCCTCTTCCCTCTCAGGATCTGTTCACAGACCCTACAGATGTGGGATGAAGAGCAACGTTTTGCTCCCTGAGGGTTCAGAGAGTGTGGTCGCCTCATCAGCGAAATGAGCACATCACCATCAAAGAGATGAGGGCTCTTCTGCTGGCTCTTCAGGCCTTTCATCCTGGCTTCTGTCCAGGGCCTTTCAAGGTATTCAAAGACAAGTACCACAGTCATGTGGTACATCACAAACAGGGGGGGTACGAGATCTTACCGTCTTTGCTGGCTGGCACTTTTTGTATGGGATCTGGGTATTCAATATCAAGTGACTCTTCAGGCAGTTTTGATTACTTCATATCAGAACGTTGTGGCAGACAATCTGAACGGGTCCTTCACTCAATCCCATGAATGGATGCTTCACAGGGATGCATTTTTGGACATTGTTCACCAGTGTGGTACTCCTCAAGTAGATCTCTTTGTCTCCCCTCTGAACAGACAACTTCCTTTGTTTTGTGCCAGTGCCCCAGATCCTCTGTTATGGAAGGTGGGCGCCCTCTCATTTTCTTGGAAGTAGATGTTTCTTTATTTATGCAGTCCCTCCCCTTTCTCTCATTCTGAGAGTCCTGTTCATGATTCAACAGGATGCTCCCAAAATCTTCTTGTTGGCTCCCTTTTGGCTGCGACAGCACTGGTTCCCTGTACTTCTGCATCTAGCCAACAGCAAGCATCACAAGTTACCTCACAGGGTGGATCTCCTCACACAAGGCAAGGGGTCTCTCATCCATCCTCACCTGTGCACACTTCAGCTGACACTGTGGGTGATAAGGTTTTGATCCCTCATAGACACCTTTTTTTGAGGACGTGCTGTAGGCCCTGCAGGAGGCCAGGACACCTACTACTAGGAAATCTTACTTATCTAAATGGAAGAGGTTTTCTATTTGGTGTCTTTCTCGTGACCTGGACCCACTTTCTGTGGATGTTCCTTTGGTTCTCTCATTTGTGTGAGTTGCTCAATGCTGATTTGGCATATTCTTCTATTAAGGCCCACTTAAAAGCTCTTTCTGCTTGTCTGCCTTTAACTCCCCTGTTGGCTTCTAGATTTGAGGCTAAGCAATTTCTTAAAGGCGTCCTTAATATTAGACCTCTCTGGAAGCCTGTTCCTCCACCCTGGGATCTTAATTTTGCTCTGAAAAAATTGACTCAGGTTCCTTTTGAGCCTGCTGTTTCAGCTTCCTTGCAAAATTGTTCTTGAAAGACGGTTCTTTTGTTAGCTCTTACTTCTGCCAGACGGGGTGTCTGAGTTGCAAGCCCTTATGGCTTGTCCACCTTTTTTGATATTTCTTGAGGATAGGGTGTCCTTGCGTACTAATCCTTCTTTCATGTCCAAGGTGGTTAATGAGTTGTCACTTAAATCAGTGTATTAATTTGCCTAGTTTTTCCCCCCTCTGAAATCTGTCAGTGAGAGGATGCTGCATACCTTAGATGTGCATAGACAGTTCAGATTTTATTTGGCTAAAACTAAAGCTATCAGAAAATCTGACCAGTTATTTGTTTCCTTTCATCCAAGGTCTTTAGGTTTGGCTGTTTCCAAGCAAACTGTTTCCACTTGGATTTCAAAGGCCATTTCCTTTTGTTACACTTTTTATGGCGAGAGCCTTCCTTCTTCAGTAAAGGCTCATTCCACTAGCACTGTGGCTTCTCGTAGTGCTTTTTTCAAAGGCTTAGATGCTAATTCTGTTCTTGAAGCTGCTACCTGGACTTCTGTGCATACCTTTACCAAACATTACCAGTTGGATGGTATCTCCAGAGTTAGAGCTGGTTTTGCTGCTGCCATTCCTCATGGCTTCTTAGAGGGCTCTGCTGCTCCTTCCTCCTCCCAGGTTTCTTCTTGAGCTTTGGCCTCTCCCATTTGTAAGGAATACTGCAGCAGTGAATGTAAGGACATAGTACAGTTGTGTAAAATCTTACCATAACGGCAGATGTCTTTGCCTTCACCGCTGCAGTATTCACTCCCTTCCTCCATCCCCCTTGTCTTTTTTTCTTTCCTGGATGTGCAGGCTCTCCTTGGTTTTCCTTGGACTGCTCTTCCTACTGGGGCAATCAGTTCTGAGGATGGTACGCCCGGACGTCACCTTTATGCCCTACCCTGCATAAGGAGTGTGCAGGTGACATTCAGCGTACCTTAAAGCAATGATAGACTTTGATAAACTGGCCGGACAGTGGGCTGCACGGCAGGGAATCCCATTTGTAAGGAATACTGCAGCGGTGAAGGCAAGGACATCTACCGTTATGTTAAGATTTTACACAACTGTGCTTTTTTTAGGAACACAAACAATGTCTAGTATGTTCTGTACCCTGGTAGGTTTTTTTCACAGTCTGAACAAATTGTTGTTCCTGAGTATACGTAGTTAATAATTTCCCTACTAATGTTGAATCAATATTATTCCAGTCTGTTTCTTGTGAATTTAAGTCCCCAGCTAATATTAATTATTCTTCCCTCCTGTGTTTTATGCAGTTACACAGTCTATAGTATTGGTGTTATCACTGAACATGTAATAATCACATTCTCATAACCATCTTTAATCCCTGTCATAACACCTTCACCTGATTTTTTTGTTAGAAAGTCTGTTACAGTAAAAGCATTTATACCCTGACAGAACTGGTTTCCAGTCATTGTTCTGTAACCATATTTCACAAACAATAAAAACATCAATCTTGTGGAAACATAGCAAATTTTCCAATAAAAAACATTATTAATGCTCCTAGCAGGAGCATCAAATGTTATCTGTGAACTGTTAAATTTTTGACCTAGCAAAAATCCTGCCTAGTGTTTGTCTCTCCCCTGATCTTGGCAAATGCATGCCATCCTGTCTGAACTCATGTGCCCAAAACTAAGCTTGAATGCTGTACACGCTTCCGTTTTGTAAAACGGGACATTTTTTCCATGTAGGTATTTACCCAAAAAATCTTTTCATTCACAGTGACCTGACTAACCTTTCTATAGGTGATTTGTGAAAAATACGTCTTAACACCAGTACAAACTATACTATCTAAGAGGGCTGTCAGGTCCCCTACTAACAGTCAAAGAATCCTTGCAGATGAGCTCATTTGTACTGACATGAATAAAAACAGATCCGTACTTCCTTACATTAAGACATTCCAAGGCTTGTCTCTCAACTTCTAGTTTTGCTCCTGGCAATCGTAACATTATTCAATGTTCATTTTTTTCTCTACAAATATAAGTATCAGTTCCTCTAATAATTGAATCTCCATTTACAAGAATATCTTTGCTGATGAGCTCTGAGGAATCTTCAACTTCTAATACAGTAATATCTGCTCTATCAGTTGCTACAAAGGATGGATCTTTACCACCATTAGTCTAATTAATCCCACTGTTTTCATTGTGGATTAAATTTTCATCCAGCTGGCATTGTAAATCCGCAGTTTGAGCCATGTAGTCAACATCTGTCTTACTCTTTTTTTTGTTCTCTCATAGAATTGTTCTTCAGTCCTTCTGTGTTCAATTTTGATTTCTTCCTTTTCACCTGCCCCTTGCTTCTTTTTTCTACCTTCTCTTTTAGAAAAATTATGCCTTTTTCTGTAGACAGAAGGTTTTCTGCTAGAAAAATATCATTCCCTGTAAACTGTGTGTTGTATAACAAAGCAGTGCCCTTTTTAGTACGTATTCTCTTTACTTTCCAGACATTAGTTTCTTTTTTTTCTTGTTATTTGTTGTGAACTTTTCCTTTCTTTTCTTTCCTTTTAAACAGTTCGGATCCTCCGAGTGCTGAATACTTTCATCCAGTATTCCAAAGTTGTCAGGTCATAGTCTTGTTTCATAGGGGTTCAATGATTTTACAGGCAATAGATGGATCATTTCCTAAATCTGTTCTATTTGTTCTTTGCCTAACATTATTTATCTCACCAGTCAAGTTAGAAATATATGAAACAACAGATGTTCTTTATCTCACATTGCTGCAGTCCTTACATATGGGTAGTCCGCTGTCCTCGGTCGGCCCGAATACCAAAGTATTAGGCTGACGTCGGTCAAGGCGCTTAAAACTGACATCAGGACGTCAGGGTACAAAAGCGCATGACCGACGTCATTTCCTCAGTCTTTTTTGCCGCATGGTCCGATGCAGAAGCAGCGTTGTTAGTGCCGTTCGGCGTTCTGAAATTTTTCGAGTTCGGAGTTTCAGACCGAATCCAAGTTGGCTAAGTACCCCGTTGGGGAATATTTTGTTTTTTTCTTGCCACAGTGTATTACCGGATGTCAGAAAAAGTGAATAATTGTATTTCTTGTGGGAAACAGATACTGCATAGGGATTATCATTCTTTGTGCATTCCTTGTTTGGGGCCTGAGCACGACGTAGTCAGGTGTCGCTTTTGTGCTAGGTTTAATAAGCTCACTATTAAGCGAAGGTTAGATTGTGCTAGGCTGGTCTTCGGTAAGCGGTGCAATTATAATATGCCGCCGGATACTCCGGCCGCTTCCAGAAGCGCAAAGACAAAGCGGTTAAACCCAGGCAAGATGAGTCGTCCGTTCCGGACGCCGGTTCTTTAGAGGTTTCAGTGGAACCGGTGGTTCCGATGGAGGCTTCTCTGGAGTCTCAGGGGGAGACTTTGATTTTGCAGGATGTGGCCTCTCAAGAGGCAGGTCAGGCTGAAGGGGCTTCTCAGGTTTCTGTACTCCCCTCCCTTCCCAGGGTGGTTAGACCCTCTCCTTCTGTTTCCAAGGCTTCTTCCAGAGGCAGGCCAGGTTTAGCTTCTGTAGGTGTCAGTCCTAGTTCTGCAGGGTCTGTGCCTAAGAAGCACATGCTTAAAATGGCAGAAGATTTGATTACTCTAATTAGAGGTTCTTTGCCCCCTCCTGATAAGAGGCCTAGGGTGGAGCCAGAGTTGGAAAGTTTTGAACAGGCTTCGGATGTTTCAGAGTCTTCGGCCGAAGACTTGCAGGAGTACACTCCTTATTCTGAATCTGATGCAGAAGATTCCACTCCTTCTGCTTCTCCTCCAGAGGATTTTTCTTTTTCAGAGACTCTTCATTCTATGAGGGAACATTTTAAGTGGGAAGGTCAGGACTTCTCTGATTCACGGAAAAGGCTTAGAGAATTTTTGTTTTTACCTCAACATAGGCCCTTAGCTATACCCCCTGTTCTGGATGTTGTGCAAGATGTATTTTCAGAGGCTTCACTTAATCCTGATTCTCTGCCTCCTGCCTGTTAAACCGGATAGGTATTACAGGGTGCCTGAGGCTCATAAATATCTCTATAAGAGTCCTAGGGCGGACCCAGAAACTATTAGTCAGGGACCTAAGGGTGTCAGGGCCTCTGTTGTAAAGAATCCGGTTCCTCTAGATAAAGAGGCCAGAGCTTTGGATAGATGGGGAAAGAAGGTCTATACATCTTCTACCTTAGCAATGAGGGCTTTGAATTGCCAGTTTCATATGTTGAAATATCAAAATTTTCTTCTTTCACAATTGAAATCTAAGGTGGATGCTCTGGCAGAAGGCATTGAGTGTAAAGAATTACAAGATTTGGTGCATGTTTCTGAACAGGTGGGTAAGCATTCTTTACAGTGTGGTTTTGATGCTTTGCAGGCCTCTTCTAGGGTGGCTGCCACTGGTTCAGTTCTTTGCAGGCACGCCTGGCTTAAGGATCAGAATTTATCTGACCATGTTAAGACAAGGATTTTGGATGCTCCTTTGCAGTCTGAAGTGTTGTTTGGCCCACCTGTGGAGTCAGTCTTGAAGAAAATGGAAGACAAGGCTAAGTCTATGCAGACTGTTAAAGATTTTTTGCAAGTTCAGCCTCCGAAGTTTAGTAGAAATTGGCCTGCTAAGGGGTGGACGTATCCTTCTTCTGATTCTCAGTCTAGGGGTAGATCTAGACGTGGTAGGGGCAGAGCTCAGAGTTCCTCCAGACCTAGAACATGGAGTTCACCTGCACAATCTTCGAGTGAGGGCAGGGGCCAGTCCTTTCGTAAACAGGCCCAGTGACCTACTTTTTCAGCTGCCAGATCCTTCTTGCCTGGCAGCACCTTTGGGAGGATGGTTGGCACTCTTCAAGGAAAATTGGATTTTTATTACCCAGGACAAATGGGTATTGGATATCATACACCAAGGTTACAAGTTTTATTTCCATACCTTGCCTCCTTTCAAAGGCATGCCAGACATTCCTCCTCAGCAAAGACTAGAGGCTCACAAACAGATTTCTCTACTACTTCAGATAGGAGCTATACAACCGGTCCCTCTGCCAGAAGTGGGCCTAGGATTTTATTCTCGCCTGTTTCTAGTACCAAAGAAAGGGAACACGTGGAGACCAATTTTGGATTTATCTATCCTCAACACATATCTGGACATTCCCAAGTTCAAAATGTTGACGTTACAACAGCTTTTACCTCTGCTGGGCAAAGATCACTGGATGGTGACTCTGGATCTCAAGGAGGCTTACCTTCATATTCCTATCAGGCCCAGTTGCAGGAAGTATCTGCGTTTTCGGGCTGGGACTTTTCATTATCAGTTCTCTGCATTGCCCTTTGGCTTATCTACTGCCCAGAGTGTTCACGAAGGTTCTGGCTCCAGTGGTAGCTTTCTTCAGGCTAAGAGGAATACAAATCTATCCTTATTTGGACGATTGCTTGATTCTGGCTCAAGGAAAGGACGAACTTCTTCATCATTTACAGTATGTGATGGCAGTGTTAAGATGCCTAGGGTATTCTGTGAACGAAATAAAGTCCAGTCTAGTACCCTCTCAGGACATGTGCTTTCTGGGTGTGAGACTGAATACAGCATCCCAGATGGCCTTTTTGACCCCGGACAAACAAAAGAATCTTCCTCTTTATTTCCATCAATTGTCTCGTCAGTCCAGGCTGACTGCAAGGACAGTCCTTCAAGCCTTGGGGTTCATGGCATCTTGTATTCTGGTACTTCCCAATGCCAAACTGCATATGAGGAAGCTACAATGGTATCTCAAAATGTATGGACACAACACTGCCAAGATATGGACACTGTCATTCAGATAATACCTTGCATTCAAAAGGAATTTTTGTGGTGGGCTCAGGAATGTCACCTAAACAAGGGACTCTCTGTGACCCGACCAGAGGCGAGTCAGATTCTAATGACAGATGCCTCAGACAAAGCTTGGGGAGCTCATCTAAATGGAAAATGGGTACAAGACACATGGCCTGCCAGACTTCAACATTTACATATCAACTTGAAGGAGATGTTAGCAGTCCAATTTGCATTGATAGCTTTCAAGGATTTACTTCTTCCAGGGCAGGTGTTGATTCAAACAGACAACACAACTGTCATGTGGTACATCAACAAGCAAGGGGGGACACATTCTTACCCTCTATGCAGACAAGCAATGATTTTGTGGGAGACTGCTCTCAGTTTGCAGCTAAATCTTCAGGCAAGGTTTCTGCCAGGAGCACAGAACTCCTTAGCAGATGTGTTGAGCAGACAAATCATGGATCCCCACGAGTGGAAATTGGATCCTCATGTATTTCAGAAATTGACAGTGTTATGGGGAACTCCAGACATAGATCTGTTCGCTTCTCCACTAAATTATCAGTTGCCAAAGTTTTGCACAAAAAAGTTTCATCCCACAGCTTGGAAAGTGGATGCTCTCTCATTCAATTGGAGCAATCTTCACGTGTATGCCTTTCCACCACTGCCTCTCCTCCCAAAGGTACTCCTGAAGGTCAGACAGGACAAGCCAACCATGATTTTAATAGCTCCGGATTGGCCTCGACAGCACTGGTACCCATTACTGAGAAGTCTGGTACGGGAGCCTCCATGGCCTTTGCCTTCGATTCCACACCTGCTGTCTCAGGAGAACAGTCATTTACTCAATGTCAAACTTCACTCTACATCTGACAGCCTGGCATATTCTGTTTTAAACCCTGGAGGGTCTCAGCTTCCACAACAAGTTTTGAATGTTATTTTGGAGGCCAGAAGGCCTAGTACAAGGAAAGTTTACGCAGATAAATGGAGGAGATTTTTAATTTGGAGTACAGCAAAGGACTTTGATGTTTCTAAACCTAATTTGAGTGTTGCTCTTCAATACCTTACTGAGTTATTGGACAAAGGTTTGTCCTTCTCCTCTATAAAGGTTCATGCTGCAGCAATTTCTGCTCACTATGACTGTGACCCACCATTATTTTCTCATCCTTTGTTTAAGCAATTCCTTAGAGGGGCAAAGAATATAAGACCCCCACGTAGAGCTCCTACTCCTGCTTGGGATCTCAATTTTGTGTTGGAGAAACTCACTCTACAACCTTTTGAGCCTGCAGCTACTGCCGAGTTGAAATATTTATCATGGAAGACTGCTTTTTTGTTGGCCATTACCTCTGCGAGAAGGGTTTCTGAATTACAGGCCCTTATGGCGGTTGAGCCTTTCTTAATTTTCCACAAGGATAGGGTGTCTTTGCGTACTAACCCTTCCTTTATGCCTATGGTTTCTAGTGTGGCTTTAAACCAAACTATTCATTTACCTACTTTTTATGCAAACCCCCAAAATAAAGGGGAGAAGATTTTGCACACTTTGGATATACACAGACAGTTGCGATATTATTTGAGCAGAACTAAAGGGTTCAGGCAGTCTCAGCAGTTGTTTGTTTCATTTGCTTTGGGTTCTCAGGGCAAACCTGTTTCAAAACAAACTATTTCTAAGTGGATTGGTTTTTGTATTGCTTTCTGTTATTCCCATCATGGTAAGGAGATTCCAGCTGGGATTAGGCCTCATTCCACTAGGGCTACTGCCACTTCTACAGCTTTTTTAAGGGGGGTGGCTACTAAAGATATTTTGGAGGCAGCTACTTGGAGTTCAGTGCATACTTTCTCTAAGCATTACCACCTTCCACTTTACTCTAAATCTAGGGCTGGTTTTGCCACTGCAATTTTACAGGGCATTTTGGCAGCTCCTAATGCTTTATAGTTTTGCCATCCTCCCTTACCTCTGCTTTGGGATTCTACCCATATGTAAGGACTGCAGCAATGTGAGATGAAGAACATAGTACAGTTTTGTACCTACCATAAATGTAGATGTTCGAAGATCCACATTGTTGCAGTCCAATTTACCCTCCCTCCTTCCCCTCTGTAGTTAGATGTGGTTGTGTGGTCTGGGTTGTAAATATTGTAAATATGGTTAGTGCAGGGGTGGTTGGTTGTTCTTTGCTGTTTTTTGGCTTTGGCCTTTCTTTTTAGGGACTTCTGACATCTGGGGCAAGAAAAGACTGAGGAAATGACGTCGGTCATGCGCTTTTGTACCCTGACGTCCTGATGTCAGTTTTAAGCGCCTTGACCGACGTCAGCCTAATACTTTGGTATTCGGGCCGACCGAGGACAGCGGACTACCCATATGTAAGGACTGCAGCAATGTGGATCTTCGAACATCTACATTTATGGTAGGTACAAAACTGTACTTTCTCCAAGCTGTGCCAGTTGCACAAGTGCAATTGTCATCATTGAGTCTAGATGTACTTTTAACAATGGTAAGCAAATCATCCAACTTTTGACATGAGGAACACAGATCACCAGTGTTATCAGCTATCTTTAAATATGCATAGCATTTAGTACACTGTACAAGATATTTGTGCATTAGCCAGTCATTAATTGCATACTCATTTAATGAATCCGTATTCAGCTTCAAATGAATCAAATGTTATTAAAGAAAAGACTAATCAAAATCAGTGACCACAGAATTCAGAGAGAACTTAAATCAACTTCTGTGACAAAAATCACCCAAGTATACAACTAAATACTAAAGTACAGTGAAGTTGCAAGGATTGTTTAGATATGCTCTCTCTTCAAAAAGAATTTGGATAAATAGATGGTGAACCATAAATTCACTCCCAGGGTACTGACCATGTCCTTATGGTAGCTGCAGTCTGTAAAATGACTCGGGGCTCCATCATCCAAAGACTTATTGCCTGATACCACCCGTCCCATGTCTGGAGAATTAAGATGCAATACTGTCATGTCATAGGTGCTATGCTATTGGCCCTAGGGCCTATATAAACCTAGCCAAATGGTACCCTAGCTTTTGCCACCCAAGAAAATTATTTTCCTGTGCCTCTATCAAGCAGAGCCACAGAAGTGATCCGCAGTGTGAATTTCCTATCTCCCATCCAATCATCAAGATTTTTCTTGAAGAGTGTTAATGAGGAGCTTTGTTTGATATAGATAGGTAGTTTGTTCCAGAGTATGGGAAGTCTCTGGGACAGGAATCTATCCCTCCAGCATGTTCTGTTTATTGTGGTGACATGGTTTAAGTCCCTAGAGCATGTAGCTCGGAGGGATTGGGATTTCTTTACGTGGAGCATGTCTAACAGGTCTGGGTTTGACATAGCTTTGTATGTTAGGCAGAGATCGCCTCTGAGTAGGCGATATGCGACAGAGTAAAGCTGGAGTTTTTTGAGACGGTCTGCATAGGGCATCTGTTTGAGGCCGGTAATCCTCTTTGTGAGGTATTTCTGTGGCCTTTCCAGTTGTTGTAGATGTCTTGTGAGGTACATACCAAAAGGGGCATTGTACTCTATAATGGGTCTAATGAGTGAGAGGGGAACAATGACCTCTTTTTTCTTGGATGAGAAACCTTTTGTGATGAGGTGTGCCACGTAGAAGGATTTCCTGACTACCGTGGTGATGTGATTATCAAAGGAGAGACTACTGTCCACCTGTGTCCCAAGGTCTCTTATCACATTTTCTGTGTCCTAGGTATTACTGGCTAGGCTTGTAAAGGCTCTTGTGCCATTAGCCTAATAATCACCTATAAACAGTGATGATCCAGAAGGAAGCAGAATGTAAGAAAATACCACTGTTGCTGGTGGATCTTATTGCAGATAAAGTATTCAGCAGAGTAAGATGGGATTTTATTAGTAGGGCAATGGAAGCATTGGCATTCCCTGACACAACGGTAAAGTTAAAAATAAAAATCAAAGAACACAACTCACTGCTGAAGACGTTCTCACCAAAGAAAAAGAATGAATAAATATCAAGAGAATGAGAACAGTCACCACGAACAGATCCTTTCTATATGCAAGTCCAAGGATAATCACAGTTGAGTCCAATAATATCCGTCATAAAAATGTAAAAAAATCATTTATTGTGGAACATAAGATAAGATGAGCGCTTTCGCATAGTTAGACTATGCTTCATCAGATACAATAACACAAAACAATTCATAAGCAAATAAATACCCTACATTTTGGCGGGCTCATTAAGCCAACTACCCATTATCGCCTTAATTGATTGACAATCATAATGAACTTGATTCAAGTTACATTAGGTTCAGTACAGTTCCTTTTCCGTTCAATGCCAAACATACATTACATGACATTCCAAAACATTTCTAAAAGCATTCGTTTAAAAGCGTCAAACTTGCAAGATTCAAATGATGCATAAATATAGAAACTTCAATAATGCAAGTGTCAACTAAAACCACTAATAAAAACGCTAACTCAAAGACGCATGATAGTCACAAACATTTTCGCTGGCTACTTACACATAGTCCAGTAGTTCATAACACAAAACTTTCACAATGAATTCCATCGCTAACTCCATATGCCTAATTCCTGAAGTATAGCCTTCCATCTAGAAGCTGTGCCTTAATCACAAGGAGTTCGGTGAGGAAACGGACTCGATTCACAGTTTCATCAACGGGGTAAACTCCATACTCAAACATCAACACAATGACCTCATCACCTTGAAGGTGAACCTCGCTTCATTCGCTGATGGTGTCACATGCTTTCGGTGCTCTTGAAGGAGCATCACCAGCAGCAAGAAGTAATCCCCCAGGTCCTAGTGCCAAGCCCTTAGCCTATGGAAAGAAGAACGTTCATTGAATACCAAAAACTCTATACCATTTAGTATGCAAAGCTTAGCAATCTCAGTGGTATTCAGAAGACCGATAGCAGCTCCTAGTACCTAATCTATTGTACATGAGTCTGAATATGTTTGAAGGGCAAAGCTTCCTGGCAATATATGCATATATATATATACTGGAAACAGATCGTAGCTCTTCTACAGTTACTATCAAACAATATAATATAAAACAATTTCTTTACCCAACAGATTTCATATTAAAAGTAGTTATTAGAGCAGAAATATTTAAATTCACAGGTTTACCAAATAGATTTCATGTTTAAAGTAATTATTAGAGCAGGAATATTTAAATTCACAAGTTCACCATGATTTAAAGGAGCACACAAACAGCAAAAAATATATATAACAATCATTCCAGTCCTATTGTCTAGGATTTTAGCACATATGATAAACCTTCATTGAACATCAAAAGTGCATATGGTTCAATTCGTGAGGCGTGACAATTTGGGCAACACTCAGATAACCAATAACAACTCTTGACACACAGTCTATAATAAAGAACATAATGTGTTATTCAAAAAGTGTTGCTTCATGACTCTATACGCACACAACATATACAAAGTATACGCCATGACTCTCACGTAATTACTATCAAACAGAATAGTGTATAAACATATTTTAAAATTCAATAAATCCCATACTAGAATATAGTCATGTGAGTAGAATTATTAAAACTCACGTGGCATGATCGTGTACCACAAAGTTTTTATCATATGTTAATTCAAAGTTACTGTATCAATTTACAAGTTAGACCACTATTAATATATCCATAGGCTCACTGTGTGTACATTCTGTGAAAAGAATGCCATGAGCACAAGTGGTTCTTAATAAGAAGCTATTCATAGGACGTACATGGATATGTATGTAAATGTATAGTCTAAATCATAAAAAACCTTACTAAATCATATAGTAGTATGTGGTAGAGTGATACAAAGCTGAATGTCCATAGGGAAACATACCTTGCTCATTGAATGCTTATAGAGCGTACCTAGATAAACAATGTAAGAAAACAAATATAATGTATATATGCAGACTATAAAGCAACAAATAGAACCTAGTGTATTTCTGGATATTGTCATTATAGTTAGTGTATGATGTATAGGCTGTTAAGAGTCACAGTCCTAAAATGAACCCCAAACATTATCTACGTTCAATCAACACGGGTTTTAAAGAAATGGAACTGTTTAACCCTGGTGGAAGATGTGCCGCTAATTTCAGGATCCAATGCAATTCAGCTTTGGCCAATCTGTTCTCCACATTGCCCCCTCTCAAAGTTGGAAAAATTATATCTAGGACTCTGAACATGAAAGAGTGAGAAGGATACTCCTTAACATGCCTGGCTAGTGCATTTGTCTCATCCTGTTTCCGGATCTCATATAGATGGTCATAAATACGGTCCCTCAGCCTTCTCTTAGTTAAACCCACATAGAATACTGTACAGAGGGAGCAGGTAGCCAGATATATCACATTTCTTGTGTTGCAGTCAGCATAATGTTTGGGTCTAAAAACAAAATTCATGCTAGGATGTTGATAGACCTGTACCCTGCTCAAATTATTACATCTGGGACAATGTGAGCAGGGTAACGCCTTACTTACTATGTCTCCCAATACTAAACTGGTGGATTTCCTTACATTAGTAACATGTTGATCATTACAAAGTTGCTTCTTGAGATTGTTACTGTTCCTATAGCAACATTTTGGTGTAGGACCTACTATATCTCTAATCTCCTTATTAGCTGTAAGAACATTCCAATTCTTCCTGATTACCCTCCTAATGCTCTCCACTTCATTGGTATACTTGATGACATAACATAACCTATTTTCATGGACAATGGAATCAGAAGTGGCTTTCATCCTATACCCACTTGAAATGGGTGGTTCTGCATTAGTCGCATAATCAGTGTCTCCAATAATTTCTTGCCTCACTCTTCTCACCATATTCATATCATATCCCCTATCTCTAAAAAGGAGCTCCATGTTGTTGGCTTCCTTGAAAAGATCATCCTTGTTTTGACAAAGTCTGGACACTCTAGTAAATTGACTTGTTACTATACCTCGAAGGGTATAGGCTGGATGCATACTGTCTGGTGCTAACAACGCATTTTTCCAGACAGTTTTCCTATACAGTGTAGTAACAATTTTTCCTTCATCTGTTAATCTAAGTGTAACATCCAGAAAATTGATCTGCTGATGTGAACTCTCTACAGTGAAATTCAGGAAATCAGTGGTGGTTTGTAGATAACCAAGGAAGTGATGAAAGCTGTCAGCCGTACCTTCCCAAAGAATAAATATGTCATCTACAAACCGTTTGTAATATCTTATAAATCTGGAGGACTCATGGGTGAATAGAAACAACTTTTCCCACCAGTATACTACCAGGTTAGCATATGTATTGGCACAGGGGGTGCCCATGGCAACCCCCCATGCCTGTAGGAAATACCCATCCTCAAATATAAAAACGTTGTTGTTCAGTACTATGTCCAACAACTGAGTAACCAATATTATTCTATCATTAGAGAATTGGGTTTCCTTATGCAATAACTCCCTGATATACTGTATCCCTTTGTCATTAGGGATCGAGGTAAAGAGCTTTTCTACGTCCATGGTTATAAGGAGATACCCTGTGTTCCTCATTTCCAGACGCAAATCCTTAAGGCTTTCTAAGAGTTGGTAGGTGTCTCTGAGGATGGTGCAACAATTATTCACTACTGGATGTAAAAGGCTCTCTAGGAAGGTCGATATACGGGCAGTTACCCAACCTTCACCTGCTACAATAGGTCTCATTGGAATGGGCCATACCTCTTTGTGGACCTTAGGGAGACCTTTCAAAATGGGAATAACTGGATCAGTTACTAATAGATATTCATACATTTCTACACTGATTTGCCTACATAATAAGAGATCATAGATGTTATCCTTAACTGTTTGTATGATGATCGAGATCTGCTGAATAGTGATGTGCTTGTATGTCTTTTTATCAGATAACAACATCCTCATACAATTCACATAATCATCTGAGTCCATCAACACTACACCCCCCCCCTTTGTCAGCGGGTTTAACAATCAACTTGCTATCACTCCTCAATCTAGCCAAAGCTTGAAATTCATCACTGTTGAGGTTATGGAATCTTCCTTTTTTGTTGCATGTTACTGAAAACAATGCATAAATGTCTCTTTCACATAAGTCTAAAAAACATTGCACCATCGGATGTATTGGGGGTGTAAAGGTACTTCTGTTTTTGAACATAACACGAGGTTCAGTCTTGTCAGCATTCTTCGCCCCATCAGTAAAAAATAGTAACTTGAGGCAGACCCGCCTACAAAACAATCTTAAGTCCAACAGGGTGTCCTCTAGAGATGATCTAACTGCAGGAATAAATGTAAGCCCTCTGTTGAGAAGGCTATGCATAGCTTTATCCATATTATGGCTAGAAAAATTGAAAACAAGAGTCAGTATCTGGTCCTTCTGCTGGGCACATTGCGCTCCTCGGAATATTTGCGTTTTCTCGGTCCCCTGCTGCTGGAGCGCCCCCTTGGTTTGGGAACAAATTTCCTTTGATAGGGTAAAAAGGCGGATTCAAGGTACCTTGAGCACTATTACTTTTAGGTATAGCTCCTGGATTCCGACATCCTTGTAGAGCCTCTTGATTGGGCGGAGGTGTATCTATAGTCGGAAAATCTATAGGGTCTAGATCACTGACCCTGTTAGAAGAAATCACAGTCTGTGGAATGGTTTGAGAGTCATTAAGCTGCAAAGATAAGTTGCTGGCAGTCTCTAAATTTACTGTCACACTATTTTGATTCTGTGCATTCTGTGTAGGGTTGGCTTGACCATCCTGATACCTTGGCCAGACAAAGACATGGCCGTTTTGAAAATCCAGGAAGTCTCTCTTTAATTTATGCTGTTTAGTCCTACCCAACCTCTCACCAAAAGATTTAACCTGTGTAAAAACCGAACAGAGCTTCTCCATACAATACTCCGAACCAAAGCTGTCCACTATCCTTTGATATAGCATATCAGTTTTAGCACGAAGGTCAATTTCAAGTGGGGAAAAATATTTCAAAAGTAGTCTCACATAGTCAAACCCCAAATTAATATTCAAGTCTTGCCACTGCTTTAATAATGAAGGATGGGAGTCCCCATACGTAGGCATGCAGAAAACCCGCATGCCTCTGGGGACTACCTTGTAGTGCAAACAAGCTTCTAAGTGCAATCTTTGCCACAAATACCTTTGTAGTTGATAGAGATTATTCTCCAGTACTTTTAATTGTTCATGGAATTCTTTCAAATTCTCACCGGTATCAGTCGTTTGCCTATGGGTTCCCGCTTCATTCAAATCCAGTGACAATAAAGGGTTCGATTCATGTGTGAACATACCCGTCCACAGACGAGACAAATCCCTCGACCCTGGAGTAGAAGCAGCCCCAGCACTCTGGCCTTCCATCGTGTGCGTTGAGTTGTGAACAACCAGCTGAAGCACAAATAAAAATCAAAGAACACAACTCACTGCTGAAGACGTTCTCACCAAAGAAAAAGAATGAATAAATATCAAGAGAATGAGAACAGTCACCACGAACAGATCCTTTCTATATGCAAGTCCAAGGATAATCACAGTTGAGTCCAATAATATCCGTCATAAAAATGTAAAAAATCATTTATTGTGGAACATAAGATAAGATGAGCGCTTTTGCATAGTTAGACTATGCTTCATCAGATACAATAACACAAAACAATTCATAAGCAAATAAATACCCTACATTTTGGCGGGCTCATTAAGCCAACTACCCATTATCGCCTTAATTGATTGACAGTCATAATGAACTTGATTCAAGGTACATTAGGTTCAGTACACTTCCTTTTCCGTTCAATGCCAAACATACATTACATGACATTCCAAAACATTTCTAAAAGCATTCGTTTAAAAGCGTCAAACTTGCAAGATTCAAATGATGCATAAATATAGAAACTTCAATAATGCAAGTGTCATCTAAAACCACTAATAAAAACGCTAACTCAAAGACGCATGATAGTCACAAACATTTTCGCTGGCTACTTACACATAGTCCAGTAGTTCATAACACAAAACTTTCACAATAAATTCCATCGCTAACTCCATATGCCTAATTCCTGAAGTATAACCTTCCATCTAGAAGCTGTGCCTTAATCACAAGGAGTTCGGTGAGGAAACGGACTCTTGATTCACAGTTTCATCAACGGGGTAAACTCCATACTCAAACATCAACACAATGACCTCATCACCTTGAAGGTGAACCTCGCTTCATTCGCTGATGGTGTCACATGCTTTCGGTGCTCTTGAAGGAGCATCACCAGCAGCAAGAAGTAATCCCCCAGGTCCTAGTGCCAAGCCCTTAGCCTATGGAAAGAAGAACGTTCATTGAATACCAAAAACTCTATACCATTTAGTATGCAAAGCTTAGCAATCTCAGTGGTATTCAGAAGACCGATAGCAGCTCCTAGTACCTAATCTATTGTACATGAGTCTGAATATGTTTGAAGGGCAAAGCTTCCTGGCAATATATGCATATATATATTACTGGAAACAGATCGTAGCTCTTCTACAGTTACTATCAAACAATATAATATAAAACAATTTCTTTACCCAACAGATTTCATATTAAAAGTAGTTATTAGAGCAGAAATATAATCTTATCACATTTTCTGTGTCCTAGGTATTACTGGCTAGGCTTGTAAAGGCTCTTGTGCCATTAGCCTAATAATCACCTATAAACAGTGATGATCCAGAAGGAAGCAGAATGTAAGAAAATACCACTGTTGCTGGTGGATCTTATTGCAGATAAAGTATTCAGCAGAGTAAGATGGGATTTTATTAGTAGGGCAATGGAAGCATTGGCATTCCCTGACACAACGGTAAAGTTAGTTAGGAGGCTATATGAAGAATCAGAGATGAAAATTAAGGTGGGGGGGTCCTTTCTGATAAGTTCTATTTGAGCAGAGGAACCAGGCAGGGGTGTCATCTTTCCCCTTTATTTGTGTTGCATTTAGAACCATTGGCAAATAAAATAAGGGACTCAGAAATTCAAGGATGTAATTGGTATGGTAATAAAGAAAGGTTGGCTTTATTTGCGGTATTACTTTGTATGTGATAAAACCAGAAAAGGATATTTCATTGTTGTGGAACATTCTGAAACAGTTTCAAGTCTTTTCGGGATACAAAATTAATAAAGATAAAACAAAGACAACAACTGTAAACTATGTACCCACACAAAGATTAGTTCAGCAATACCCATAATTATGGGAACATGATAAAGTGAAGTAATTAGGAGTATGGTTTATAAAGGATTCTGTTATGGCAGCTAAGAATATGTGGGAAGATATGGATGGGAGATAGGAAATTCACCCCGGGGATCACGTCAGTCGCCCTGCTAGACAGGGGTTCAGGGAAGTAACTATTGTGGGAAGAAATAGCCAGGAAATTGTTATGGCTAGGCTTGTATAGGCCCTAGGGCCGATAGCCTAGTACCAACGTATGAACCTAAAAAGGTAATGCAAAAATGAAGAAACTGGAAGCTCTGTTTTATGGATTGGGATAGCAAGATTCAAGCAGTACAAATATTTAGTCCCTCTAGTTTTCTACACAGGTCAGGCATATTTTTATCAACCAGAGGAGCAGTTGTGGGTAGCAGTTGATAAAGAGAAGAAGAGGGCAAGATTAAGTGGAAAAGAACAAAGTGGTTTGGGATTACCTGATTTGATGGGGTATTTCAGAGTTGCACAGTTAAGGCTCCTTTACATAGCACAAGCAGAAAGCTGTAATTCAAAGTGGAAACTGATGATGAAGAAACTAGGGATGAGTTCAAAAAAAGAGAGTCTAGGATTTTGATTGCAGATCCTTAAGGAAAATAACAATAACCATACAGAATATAACCCATTAAGCTGTCTACTTAATAGCTTAGGCCACGGGTATAATTTGGCTCCTAGAAAACAACAAAGTGTAAAGACTTTTCATCTTCTCTTTGTTGATGATTTAAAACTGTATAGCTCATGGGATGAGGAACTGAAAGCACAACTGCAAGTTGTCAAAACTTTTTCAGATGATATAAGAATGCCATTTGGTCTTGATAAATGTGCAAAGGCAACCTTTAACGCAGGAAAACATCAGTTTGGGAGAAAAATGTAACATAAAAGAACTTGAGCAAGTGGGAATGTATAAATATTTGGGAATTGATGAAGAATTAACAATAAAACATGAAGAAATGCGAATAAAACTTGGTAAGGAATACTTTAGAAGACTTAAATTAATCCCGACAACAGCATTGACATCTAGGAACAAAATCCAAGCTATAAAACAGTTTGCTCTTTTTGTCCTAACTTACACTTTTGGAATGACTGATTGTGTAGGATAGATTAGATTAGATAGGAAAACAAGAAAGATGCTTCATGCTCAGCAGATGATTTATAAAAATCAGTGCATACCAAGATTATATATTCCCCGTTCTGACGAAAGGATGGGCCTCCTTGAAATTGATTACATGTCTAGATCTGCAATTGTGGGACTCCACATACATCTGCTGACCTCACAAGACCCAAACGTTGTGAAAGTTGTGAAACATGAGGAGAATAAATCTAAGATGATGTCTCTGCTTAATCTAGCAGAAGCATATTGGTGTCAGGCAGGAATGGAAATCAAACCAGAAGTAGATGAAAATCAGGCAATAACTGAATGTGCCAAAAAACAAAAGAAAGAATATAAAGTGAAAGACCAGATGAGAAGGCAAGAAAAGTGGAAAATGCGTAAATATAGTCAGAAGTATAAAAAACTTCTGGAAGAATCTCATGTTGATCAGGAATGAACACAGGAATGGTTAAGGAGAGGTGAATTCAAACCAAGAGATGAAAGGTTAATATTGGCAGCTCAAGATAGTGGGCTGCGTACAGGTTGGTTTACAAAGTCCATTGAACATGTGGGAGAAATAGACAAATGCAGGTTTTGTAAAACCGAACTGGAAACCGTCGCACACCTCATTGCTAGTCATGACATATTAATGGCAGGAGGACTGTATACTGAAAAGCATAATAATATGGCAAGATTGTTGCACTGGGGATTGTGCAAACATTATGCTACTGTAGTGGCTGAAAAACACTGGAAACACGAGCCACAAAGCATCATAGAAAATTATGAAATTTACATCACATGGGATCATCCATTACCAGCAGTTCAAAAGATAAATGCTAGAAAACCGAATGTAGTGATCTATGAAAAAAAGACAAAAGTAGTATTGATCATTGAAATCCCCATACCCAGTAACTACACTG
Organism: Protopterus annectens; assembly: GCF_019279795.1. Classification (NCBI taxonomy): domain Eukaryota; kingdom Metazoa; phylum Chordata; order Ceratodontiformes; family Protopteridae; genus Protopterus; species Protopterus annectens. The sequence continues at coordinate 287,474,298 of NC_056747.1, read as the reverse complement.
TCTTGTGTACAGAGAGACACAGTCATAAAATATCAGGATTTGCAGGCAGAAACGAGAGCAATGTTGAAGAAAGATACCCAGACAGTCCCAATAGTAATAGGAGCAATGGGTCTTATAAAAAAATCTACAGTCGTATTTAGATATGTTACCAATACTTGTAACTCTGTACGAATTGCAGCAGGAGTCATTACTGGGTACATTGCGGGGTCTGCAAAGAGCAATTCTGCTGACATCAAAGATTGAAACGGTACTAATTTCATGAACTTTAATTTTACTTTGACTTAGGAATGGGGTCCATTCCCGTCATGGTATTAGAAACCCAAAAGATTTGGAGAAATTAAACAAGGGAGAGACAATATTATGTTCATAAAGTATCAGAAAGTATTCTAACTAAGCCAACATGGGAATGGAGAAAGGAGATTCTGCCGATAGGGATGACTGCAATTAGGGGAACAGAGAATAGGCAAGAGGGGGCTGAAATATACTGGAGAAAACTGGCAAAGGAACCAAGGTATCGGGAGCAAAAAATTAGTGAGAGAAAGGTAATAGAATGGGAAGAGGCCAAGAATACATTTAGACTGCAGGCTAGAGATCACCTTCCCTATCAAAGATTGATATCGGAGTTTAGACAAGGAGAAAGGAAAAGAAGGATCTTAAGTGAAATACTAGCACTGGTAGAGTTTTTAGCAAAATCCAGAAGAGAAGCTGCTGTTAAAAAAGAGATCATTAGTATGGCATATAAAATATTGCATGGTAACTGTAGGAATTAATCAGAGAAGATTAGAAAGGACTGGATAAGCAATTCACAAAAAAACAATGGGAGGAGATACGTATGGCTTCCAAGTATGCAACAAAGTCTGGGAGGTTTAGGATCTTTGCTTGGAAGTGTTTGGATAGGTATTTTTTACCCCAAGTAGACTCCAAATAATTTTTCCTCAGGTAGATTGCAAATATTGGAGGTATGATGGGGGAGAAAGAAATAATTGGGAACATATTTGTTGAAAGTAGAATGAGTTGGCAGATTTTAAAAAAATGTGTAGACTACTGAGTCACAAGTACTGGGTGAGCAAATTGGTGTACCTAAGGAAATTATTTTTTTTATGTTCTGATACTGAATCAGAATTGCTTAGACATAGTAAGGCCTTAATGAGTTTAATTCTGGTGACTGCCAAAAAAGCAGTTACTGGAAAATGAAATCAAAGTCTAAACCAGCCGTACTAGAAGTAGTAAATATATTAACAGTGATAAATAAACTGGAAGTAGGATCTTTAGAAAAGGGTAGGAGCAAATTACATAGAAAAAATGGGAATTATGTGAACAATACATGCAGAATAATGATTTATAGGAGGAATGATGTGTAAGGGAAGGCAGGAATTGAATAACGTATGTAATGGCATCTCAACAGTTACTGTATAGCAGGTTGTAAGTTTTATGTAATGTTTGCAACTGAAATATGTCAGCATGGTTTGCTTTCATTTATATAAATGTATAATTGCCTTTGTCATAAATGATAATTCAATAAAGATTTTTCTTGTTTAAAAAAATAATCATCAGGGGAAAGCTCCTTCAAATCTCCTACCAAACGTAGACACAGAATCAAATTTGAAACTGTTAGTCACTTTCTCAGTTTTTACTCAAACTGTTGTAAGAGAGAGGAGTACTTATTGCATTGTATGGATGTCCATAGGCAACTGAGATTTTTCTTGGACCAAACAAATTCAGTAAGAAAAGACCCTCACTTTATGTACCTCCAGATTGAGTACCAAGGTATGGAAGATCAGTCTTGTCAAATTCATCCACTGCACCTTCCTCTTGAGTAGTAGCTATATCCTAAGCATTCCTTAGAAATGCATCCCTGTGTGATATTTGTGTGATTGTGATATGGGCTTCTCTTAACACTTTTACAAGATACTTAAGGTCTTCCTTCAGGGACACTAGCCACGCCCCTTATGGGTTGAAGAATATGAACCATATCAAATGTAAAAGTTGTGTCTTTTCTGTAATTTCAGTGTTTCAGGTTCATGGTTCATCATATCCACCATATCCTTCTCCCAGCCTGGTAGGAGTCTGCAGAACAGGGCTTGTTCTAGTGCATCTTTTTTAGGTGTGTTTGTGTCCCCCCCCCCCTTTATTTTTTGGGTTAGTTTATGCTCTGCTCCTGAGTGGTGTACTTCAGGTTAGGAGAGTACTGAGAAGTGTGAGGCATTATGGGTAAGGGGGAGAGTTAGAGGCTGGGGACATTTTGTTTTGTTTAGCTTAGACCTGCTGTCTCAGTCCTGATGGTTTGAAGAGTATAAGCTATGGCCATGCAGATCTATTTTTATGGTAAGTACATAAGTACATAATTTTTATGACTTCTTCGTAAAACAACTTTAATGGAAAGATACCACCATTGTCAACCATCCAAGTAGCAGCAGTACTAAAGAGAAAACAGTTGCTTTCTGCTAGTGTTCACTGAGCACCACTGCTAACCCTTTTAATTATCCTCACCTGCAGTGCAAATTGTTTCTCTAAAAAGCAGCATTAATAGACTGAAGAGTTTGGCTCAATTTCAGCATCCGAGGTTAAAGAAGGCCAGATAGCAACAAGTATAATGTTGTCATCGATTGTCCAAGATAAGTGGTGCTGTTGCAAAGATTTCATTCTGCTTACTGCGCTTTATTGCAGTTGTTCTGCAGACCTTATTGAATCCCAAACACTGAGCTTTATCTGTAATTTTTTTTCTTTCTGTTTTGTAGGTCAGCCTCTAAATTCTGTGGATTAATGGTCAAAGAAAAAGTGAGAGAGTATGTTATAGATGAGCATGAAGATTAGACAGATTATCCTCATTTTGCTTCAGTATAGGTAGAATTAACTGGCATTCTAATAAAGTTCTGCTGTCCTGATACCAGGGCATAGTCAAAGAGGAAAGTGTAGAGTGATGAGGAACAAAAGTAATGGTTATTGAGACTTTTTACGAATTCCATTTTCTTTACCACAGAATGACAGTTTGTCAATTGTTGATGTCCACATCCCGAAACTAAATAGTATCTTCCAAATAAAGGCACAGTTGAAAGTTTGGAAGTAGTAATTGTCTGTACTTGAAACCACAAGACTGTCAGTACAAGTTTTAATGTTATGCTTTCTATTTTTGTCTTCAAGGAGAGAATGATAGTTGAAGTCATTGGTGTCCTTTCTGAATTCTTCCTATTATGATAGTTGAGGATGAAGTGAATGCAGCAATTGTGCCATGATCTTGCAAAAAGTAGCAAGCTTAGTTGTGAAATACTTTAAGTAGCCTGAGACAGCATAATGTGTTTTCTCATTCGTTAATTCAGTGGAATGAATCCCAGATGGGATGCCAGTCTGTTATGAGATGCAGCTATGCGCACACGTACACACACACACACACACACACACACACACACACACACACACACACACACACACACACACACACACACACCTTTGAGCAATTTCTAGGGTTATCAGTGCACTTACAGCACAACTTTGGGATTTGAAAGAAAACCAGTGCATCCAGCAAAATCCCACTCAGACACAAGACATGCAGTGTTTGTTCAGAAGGCATTCAAGCCAAGAACCAAGCTCTGTTAGGCAGTAATATTCACTGCTGCATCCCTGTATTTCTCACTCTGGCACAGAGGTCACCTTCTTGTCTGTGATGCTATATTTTTAGAATGTAGACAATCCTAACAGCAAAGAAAAGTACACGTTTAAAATCTTCATTAGGATCATGCATGGTGGTAGTTAGATTCCTCCTTGTGTTTTCACATATATGATTTTTAAAGTAGCAGTATTTGTTACTTGCCATTGCCTCCTGGTAACCCTGGTCTTCCTGCAGTTGGTCCAGTCTGACATTTGTTTGAGTTATCCCACCCAGATATCAGATGCTGGCTAACTCAGTGCACTACTGCTAAAAGGGAATCCAGTGAGCACTTGAGGAATGAAGAGAGAGGCTGTAGATTGGTATGAAGGCAGAGGTTCCTCCATGTAATATGGAGTAGGATATTTACTGAATGACACATCAAACACCCTTTTGTGACACTTGATCATGAATGTAATAGCAGCAAGTGAGGGCCTTTTTTTCTGTTAGGGATACAAGCTGTACCAACCCAGTCCCTCCCCAAGTAGAAGAGCCTACAGTGGATACTAGTAGGAAGTAAATAATTCTGTTTTTAATTGACCACATTTCTGTACTGTGCAGTCAACCTTGAGATGTTCTGGTTCCATGGTTCGTCTTTTAATGCTTTGTGCTTGTGGAGGAAACCTTTTGAAAGGGCCTGTCTGCACCTCCTCCCAACTGCTGCTTACATATTCAGACATTTGTTTCAGTTATGTGGTAGCAGATCTGCAGTAGAAGAGCAGGAACATCTGTGTCCTTGTAAATGGCATTGGATAAAGCAGGAAATGAGTTAAGTTCTGTGGTATCCTTGGCTCACAAGTACTGCAGCTGTAGGGTAATATGGTGTACTGCTAGGTGAAATGGATGCCTTCAATAATTATGCTGTACGAGTGACAGTATGTCTTTTCCAAAATGTTTAATATACTCAGACCTCCCGAGGAATAGCACTGCATCCAAAAGCACCTACTTTGTTTGCAGTTGCCCCTTTTTATATTTCCTCCAACTGCTACTTTTTTTTGGAATATTTTCCTATGTGAATTATGCTTGGTTAGTGCCTTATTTTTTATGGGATAAATATTCTCATAAATGCTATATTGGAAACTAAAAGTGTATTTAGTACACTTGGTGGGAAAAATAGAGGCACTTTTCAGTGTGGGAAATGTTGGCAGTACAGATATACTGACATTATTTTTTTTACAGTGGAATATAGTAAATTTTAAGGTTAACAGTAATTTTTCCTGTAGTATAATGGGGATTGCTTGCTTAGTGCATTGGTATATTATATAGGTAAGACGAATAGAATTGTGGCAGAGCACATTTGCAAACTTAATTATGCAGTAAAAAAATAAGGCATTAGTAAACGGGGTAGCCAAGCGTAGTGGAGTTAGTTTTATTTAAGAAAAAATATATTTTAGTTATTGAGCAACCAGTTTGGGGGTTTAGAGGAGGAGATTTTAATAATTTATTGGAAATGAAGGAATTATTTTGGCAACTGAATCTGGTAGCTGTGCTTTTACATGAATTATATTTGTTTGAAAAGTGTTTTAGCCTTAAGAGGGATAAAATTATTTGATTGGTATAAGTATAATGTGATTGAATGATTTAATTAGATTAAGGTAAGTTATTTTCTTCTGTGTTTCTGCTGCAGTTCGATTTATAAAAGGTGAACAATTTTACGACAATGTCTTACTACACTACTGACATCATGTGATGAATTTCCATGCATGTTCAAGTTTGTGTACTTTTTTAACTCTTATTTTATGTTACTGATTTACTAAGGCTATATGCTTGAGTAAAGGATGGCTTTAACTACCTAGCTAATGTTAATAGTATTCTGTTTGACATTTATTTTTAAGCTAACAGTCTGTTCTTTAAAAAAAAAAGCTTCAGAAGGGAATAAATTCTAAGGAATGAATGATGTATTTTACTGCAAAATAGTAGTGAATGAAGTTGAGAAAAATCTGTAGAAGATGAAGTAAAATAATGTGAATTTCATCTATATATTGTTTTTTTCCCCCAAAGCTTTCATCAAAGACCTCTATTGCTGTTTAAGAAGAGAAGGGGGTGGGGAGACTCACATGTGCCAGTCTGAACACAAAGAATAGGCGTAAAGAAGAATTTGTCAGTACAAATCAGCTGTACATAGAAAATGAAAAGACCCGTGTATGAAATCATTATCCATTCATGCCTGGCCTGCTGTGAATAACGTGAACCTTTGTTGTGGCCTGAAAAACTGGGACCAGCAAATTAATTTGTCCTGTGGCTCATATTAGCTAACTCTAGAAGCTTACATGGTTTGCAATGGGCCTTCTTGCTGTAGGTGAATGTTTACCGTAGGAGCTTTACTGCAGAACTCATAAGACACTTATGAATAATGTACATTCATTATTTCTGAATTGGAAATGCTAAAGTTTAGGTCATCTGTAAAAAAAAAAAATAGATTTTTCATGATCGTAGAATGTAAGACAGGCTAAGGATGGAAGTGAAAGAGACAGAGATTTGAAAATAAAATTCTGAAGGTGTAAACCACTTGCGAGCAAGCATCTTTTATTTATAAAGTATTTTTTTTGTATCATAGCCACACAGTGGTGTAGTGAATAGCATTGCTGCCTTTCAGCAAGAGGTTCTTTAGTTTGATTCTCTGCCAGACAACCTTCTGTGTTGAGTCTGCATGTCCCCCTTGTATTGCTTTGGGCTTTCTCTGAGTAGTCCAGGTTCCTTTCCACATCTCAAAGACACAACAGGTGGATAAGCAAGTCAGAATTATCTGGAAGTGTGCATGCAGGGCTTGTGTGTGTGTGTGTGTGTGTGTGTGTGTGTGTGTGTGTGTGTGTGTGTGTGTGTGTGTGTGTGTGTGTGTGGTACAGAAGCAAGGCCTGTCAATCTACTGCTGTTCTTTACATACCTAGTAAACTCTGTGGATGGCAGTGTTGCTCTTAGGCTCTCAGTAGGAGTCTGATGCAACTTGACAACAATGGACGGATGGATTCTTTATCACTGTAGTTGTGTACTTGGAAGAATATGCAGATTGTTCAACATTACCTTACATAAAAAATAATTCACTCTCTGGGTTTGTTGTTATTGATATATGCTGCTGCCTTACACTTGCCACTGAAAACTTGAAGTAAGTTAGCAGTTGTACAAGTAGTCACTGAGAGAAGTCAGCTGCAGCAACGTGAACATAATGAATCTGTAGAGAATGCATATTTCCCTATATGAAATTATATGGAGTGTGGTGTCTTGAATGCTTTATTCAGGGTCATCCCGCTGAGACAGTATCATATTTTAGAGCTACTGTCCTGGCTACCTGGAACTAAACTTGTTGCCACATTAAGATGCCAAAGTCAGAGTCACAACTCAAGTGACAGATTTAACACCTTCATTGTTTGTGATAGCTTCCACTGCCATGATGACCCATACAACTGCATTAACGAAACTACTGCCTCTATATGTATGTATATTGCTTCACAGGCAGACAGATTTGCAGTGAGTATACAGAGTGAAGTGATGGGGAAGATCTCTATTTGAAAACCGGGAACTGCGCCTTCTTGGTGCATACATTTATTTATATGGTACCATGTTTTATTCTGTGCCAAAACAATTATACAACTTTGTATGTGCACTCATAGGTACTCCTGTTGCTGGTACATTAGTGTAAGAGCTGTTGTTAACATTTATATGCAACATAGATTAGTTAGCAACCTAGTGTTTGCAGTATATTTCAATACACATTTCATATATTACCAATTAAAACTTGTATACACAGCTTTTTATCATTGATGGCAGTTTACATTCAATGCGGTTTGTCATTCATTGCATTTAAACTAAAATAACATAGTAACAACTCTAAACTATATACAAGATAAGTTATAACTTTGCTATATAATAGCAGATGTCCTTCTATTCATATGCTGCAGTATTCATAACATGAGTGAAGACCGCCTCCAGCTGACTCGTACATCCGGCCAGTATACCAAAGTCTAAATGCTACTGTAAGGTATGTGCGATGCCACACAACAGTTAGCATACGTTGGCCATAAAGAGATGTCTGATATAAAGCGGATGTCAGTACGTACCTACCTCAGGACTTTTCTGCCACCTCTCCTATTGCCAGCTTTGGTCATTGCTTGCCAGAGAAGTCGTGTTTGTGCTTCAGATAAGTACCCTGTTGGGGGCTTTTTCTTTATTCCTTTTGGCTACTGTGTGTTTCTTTTGTAGTGAGTACATGTCAGCTAGGATGGGCAGGTGTCCGAGTGGAAGGCAGATTCCACATAAATACTCTCATGAGCTTTGCTTGTTTTGTCTAGGCCCAGATCAGGATCACACGTTCTCTGCTATCTGTAAGGTTTTTGTTCCAAAAACCCTCTGTAGATGTCTAACCTCCCTTAGGTTATACTTGGAAAATCAACGCCTTAAGCACTTAGCTTGAGATGTGGAACCAATGTCGGACCCTTCAGACGAGCAGCTACTCAAGAAGGCCAAGAAGCCTCAGCCTGACTCAGCTGCTGCTCCCTCTGTTTCCGGTGTTCCTCCTGAGGTTATTGAAGGCCCAGAGGCTGCTTTGGAATCTGCAGAGCCTCCTTCGATGGGTACCACCATGGAAGCTGTCAAAGAATCTGCAAGCACGTCCCAGAGGGATTTGCAGGCATCCAATATGGGTGCCAGGGGGAACCATGGCTGGTTACCTCTGAAAGCCTGTGTGGCGTAACTCAGATTGTTATTAAATGATGATTTTCCCATGGAGGTTGTGGAATGCCGTCCGTCAGGCCCATCAAGCTTTCAGCGCCTGGCTCCTGACGTTGCCAAAGAAGACAAAACTTACAACTAAACATGTTTCTCCGGTTCCTCAGGACCAGGCACCTGATCTAATTCCTAACTGGCAAGCCTTTAACCAAGGCCTCTCTAATGCCTTCATGGCCCTCTGTCAGACCTCAGCCCCTTCTATTTCTTTACTGGCCTTTTCATCTTCTACCCCCTTGAAGAGGCCTTCAGAGGACATCTCTTCTAAGGAGGAGGATTCATAAGGGGATGAGTCTCTGGCTTACTCTACTCAAATTGCCTCTTCTCTAGGATATGCCTCCCCAGAGAAGGAATCTAATGGTACAGATTCCCCTGGGGATGATATTTCTTTTGGGGAGACCATCTTGAAGATGAAGGACTTTAAGTGGGATTACTCCCAGGTCTTTGAAATCCTGAAGAGATACTATGACTTCCTTCAGATAGAATCCCCTAATCCACTGGCCACCTCTCCTGTCCTGCTGGCCTTCTTGGATACCTTCACTGCAGCTTCCAAATGCCCAGATTCCCAGCCCCAGCTCCCAAAAGCCCAGACAGATTTTACAAGGTGCCTGAGGATGCCAAATTCCTTTTTAAGGCACTTTCTACTGATTCAGCTACAATTTCAGTGGCAACAGATAAAGCTTATAAGGTTTTGCCTTCCACCTCTCTGCTCTTTGATAAGGAGAGCAAGGTCATGGAGAGACTGGAGAAAAACGTGAATACGTCTGCAACCGTGGTGTTCAGGGCAATGAACTATCAGACGCACACAGCCAGATATTCCCTGGCTCTTCTAGCAGATGCAGTGAAACTCCTATCAGAGCATCCAGATTCACCCACCAAAGCCAAGCTCTCAACCATTCTTAATTCCTACTCCCAGATTACCAGGAACTCCATCAAATGCAGCTATGATGCTGTGGAGGCCTCAGCTGGGGCTGCAGCTATAGGGTCTGTCCTAAGAAGGTACTTATGGCTTAGACTACAACCATTACCAGATGATATCAAAGTTAAGCTTATAGATGCCCCTCTGAACCACAAAGCCCTATTTGGCAGTGCAGCTGCAGAGCTTTTTAAAACTTTTCAGGAGAAGAGGAAGGAACTCCAGGATTTAAAACACTTTTTTGTCTCTCCCCTTCCCCTTTTACAGAGGAACTACCCAGCCAGAATCACCTTTGTTAGGATGGCAACTAAATCTCTCCCATCCAAAGGTAAGAGGAATTCTAGAAGACAGGTTCCCTCTAAGTCTGCTTCTTCCACATCTTCTCAGAAACAGCCCTTTCAGGCCAAACCTTGGTAGTCTGTGACTACCAGCCCTCAGATCCATCTACCCCTCTTTCTGTTCACCTCTGTCTTTCCCCTCCTAGCTTGGAAACAGATAACCCAGGACTCTTGGGTCCTTTCTATCATCAGTCAAGGCTATTTCATGGTATGGGAAGGCCCGCTTTCCATCAGGGGCATCCCACAGCCTCCACAAGGCCAAGTGGAATTCTTCCCACTAGTCCTCTCCATTCTTCTTTCTCAGGGCACTGTCCAGGAGATACCACCCTCTCAAAGGGGAAAAGGATTTTACTCCAGGATGTTTCTGGTCCCAAGAAAGGATGGCCCTTGGAGGCCCATTCTGGACCGCTCTCTTTTAAACACCTTTCTGAAAGTCCTCCCCTTTCACATGTTGACTCTACCTACTCTTCTCCCTGTTACCCTTCCCCAAGCCTTCATGGTGTCATTAGACATAAATGATGCTTATCTTCATGTCCCCATTCACCATCGGTTCAGGAGATTTTTTTCACTTTTCTGTTGCTTTCTCTCATTTTCAGTTCTGTGCTTTGCCCTTTTCTCTGTCTACCTCCGAGGGTATTCACAAAATGTTTAGCCCCTGTCATAGCCTACTGTAGGCTACAGGGTATACAGATATTTCCATATTTAGACCTGCTTCTCCAGGCTCCATCTACAGAAACCCTTCTGGGCAGTCTTTCCTGCACAATGTCCCTTCTGAAAGGGCTAGGATTTACTATCAATCTTCAAAAGTCTTGCCTGATCCATTCCCAAGATCCTGTCTTCCTGGAGTGCAGGATTTTAACAAGCAGAATGATAGCTTGTTTACCCTCAGTAAAGATCCTGTCCCTTACCTCCTGTTTCCAGGACCTACTACCTCTTCAGTCTCTGACCACAAGGGAGTTTCTGCATCTCCTGGGATTCATGACCTCAACTATTCCAGTGCTTCCTTTTGCCAGACTGCATATGAGGAAATTTCAATGGTTCCTGAGAACAGTTTGAAAGCAACTCTCTCTCACCCTCTGGAATTTGTTGTTCATTTCATACCCTGTCTGAAGAAGGAATTAGAGTGGTGGATTCTCCAAAAATCCTGGCCTACCCCTTCAACCTCTTCCACTTGCTCAGGATCTGTACACGGATGCGTTAAACACAGGCTGGGGTGCAACTGTGGAACACTGGAAGGTCAGGAACATTTGGTCCCCACCTTAGGCAAAGGAACACAGCAACATAAAAGAAATGAGAGCTTTGATTTTTGTCCTCAAAATCTTCAAGTCCAGGATTTCTCCAGAGGTTCTAAGGTGGTTCACAGACAATACCACAGTCCTGTGGTACATAAAAATGCAGGGGCGGGGACAAAGTCCTAAATCCTCTGCAGACTGGCATTATACACCTGGGAGCTAGTCCAGCACAGTCAGTTTTCTTTCTAGGCTATTTATATTCCCTCACCTCATAATGTGATGGCAGACACACTAAGCAGGTCCATGGCTCAATCCCACGAGTGGATATTAAACAAGGATGTGTTTCTGGATCCCATCCATCATTGGGGTATCCTCAGATAGATCTTTTTGCCTTCCCCATGAACACACAGCTTCCCATGTATTGTGCCTGGATACCACATCCTGGGGCATGGAAGGTGGACGCACTATCCTTTCCATGGAAGGGGGATGTTTCTGTACACATTCCACCCCTTCCCACTTATTCTGAAGGTCCTGCTGAAAATTCATCGGGAACAGCCAAAAATCTTGCTGGTGACCTCTTTTTGTCCAAGACAGCATTGGTTCCCCCTCCTCCTACATTTAGCCAAGGGCAGTTACCACAAGTTACCCCACAAGATGAACCTACTCACACAGGACAAGGGAACTCTAGTGCATCCACAGATGTCAACCCTAAACTTGACACTGTGGGTGATGGGGTTTTAATCCTCCTCAGATACCTGTATTCTGAGGATGTGCTACAAGTTCTGCAGTAGACCAGAAAACCCACTACTAGGAAATCCTATGTCTCCAAATGGAAGAGGTTATCCATCTGGTGTCTTAAAAAGCACTTACAACCACTGTCAGTAAAGGTCCCAGTGGTTTTGTCTTGCCTGTGTGAATTAATGAAGATTGGTTTGTCTTATTCTTCAGTCAAGGCGCATCTTTCTGCCATCTCTGCATGGATACCAGTGTCCCATTCTTTAGCTTTCAGGCTGGAAGTCAAGCTGTTCCTAAAAGGCATCCTTCACATTAGACCACCAAGGAAACCAGTGCCTCCTCCTTGGGATCTTAATTTTGACCAGCAGTGCAACATTGTACATGGAAAACAGTTCTTCCGGTGGCTGTTAACCTTTGAAGAAGGGTCTCTGAGCTGTAGGCCTTATGGCCTTCTCTCCCTTCACAGTGTTTCATAGGGACAGGGTTTCTCTTTGGACTAACACATCCTTTATGCCCAAGGTGGTTAATGAGTTATCCTTGAATCAGGCTATCAACCCCCCCCCCAATCCTCTAGTGAGAGGATTCTTCACAATTTGGACATACATATGCAACTCCGATACTACTTGAGCAAAACTAAGCCTATCCTTAAGTCTGAGAGATTGTTTCCTATCACCCAAGGTCCCAGAGTCCACCTCTTTCCAAGCAAACTATTTCTTCCTGGATTTCTAAAACCATCTCTTTCTGTTACTCAGCCAGTGGAAAGGAGATTTCCTCATCTGTAAGGACACATTCCACGAGGGCAGTGTCCTCCTCTGGAGCCTTCTTTAAAGGATTGGAGACGGCCTCTATCTTGGAGGTAGCTACCTAGTCTTCTGTTCATACTTTCACCAAGCACTATAAACTGGATGTCATTTCCAGGTCCAGGGTGGGGGTTGCCAGAGCAATTCTCCATGGCTTTGTGGAAAATGTTTCTGCTCCTCCTCCCACTTCCTCCTCTTGCATGAGGTTTGGCATTTTCCCTCATGTTATGAATACTGCAGCATATGAATAGAAGGACATAGAATAGTTGTGTAAAAGTTTACCATAACCATAGATGTCATTCTCTTCTATATGCTGCAGTATTGCTCCCCCTCCCTTCCTTTCCCCCGATGCTTGCCTGGTCCCTGGTTACATGTTTTCTCACTTTATCGGGCTGGTACTTTGCGACATTCAGTTCTGAGGTAGGTATGTGCCGACTTCCGCTTTATACCAAATGTCTCTTTATGGCCGATGTACGCTAACTGATGTGTGGCGTTGCATGTACCTTACAATAGCAGTTAGACTTTAGTATACTGACCGGATATACGAGTTAGCCGGAGGCGGACTTGCCTCATGTTATGAATACTGGAGTATATAGAAGAGAGGAACATCTATAGTTATAGTAAGATTTTACACAATTATTCTTTATTTCTTTTCTAACACCAACCAGTGTTGATCTTCATGTATTTCTTGTTCAAGATGGGGTATAGTCAGTCCATTTTTCCTTTCATTTATCAGTAATATCTTATGCATTATTTTTTCACCTACAATCCATTTTTGTTCCATTATTAATCAGAAAGTTATTCCTCTTCTTTCTTACCTCCTTCACTTCTTTCTGTTTAGCTTCTTCCGTAATCAGCCTCTGTTAGTCTGTCTTTAGTCTTCCATTTTCTTGTAAATATTTTTTGCAGTTATCAGTAGCAAAGAAACCAGAACCTTAGTGCACTGTGAGCCATCTTGCTCTATCTTCCATTTTAACAAGACTATATCTGTAGTAAAATATAGGTATTCTCAGTGCTTTGGAGATGCCCCTTTAATCTGCGATACAGTAGTGTGTCTCCATGAGTCGAGAATATCAGTCTGCACCCTAATGTATGTAGCGCTCAGAGATGCCTTACTGAGCAGACTCTAGCCTATGGCTGATTCTTATGTGCTGTGACTACTACTGCAGCAATGACCCCTCTTTAACTTCTGCTGTTGTGAGATGTCACACAGCTGTACTTTCTGTAACTTCACACTTAAAGCAGTTATTAATATGTATAATATAGAATGTCATGCATACAGTATTTACAAGCTGTTTGTCAAGTATTCTGTTTTTATGAGATTTGCACAGAAAGACTGAACAATTTGAGGTGTTTTTTTGAGCTTTTGTGATTTATTCAGGATCCTGAGAGTGCTGGTCTTAAATCTTGGGGAAGAGCATTCCAGCTTGCTGGAATCATTTTTGTGAAGGCATTCTCTCATTTTATTGGGTTACATAAGAGCCTTATCAGAAGTAGACTATTATTATGCAGTTTTTAGGAAGCTTGCCTAATTTTTACTATGATTGCTGGTGAGGACAAGTACCTATTATTCAGAGACTCGAGCATTAATGAATTTAAGAGTAAATAAGAGGCTGTTCTTGTAACTGGTAACCGATTTTCCTTTAGCTGAAGTATTACAGTGATGATGATGGCTGTGGGAAAGGAACAAGGACCTTAAGTTCCAGTTGTCTTGTTTTGTCAGTTTTCTTCATTAAAAGCATCACTATATTTAAATGCCTCTGTTTTGAGGCATTTGTCTGTGATTATTTTTGGCTTTGTCCCTAATTGGAGGTAAGAGGCTGTGATCTGTGCATAGCATATGCTCCACAGTTTCTTGTGGCCTCTGTGTAAAAGTCTACACTATTAAACCAAGTATAGTAAACTGGAGTAAATTTTCTCATCTCATTATCCACAGATATGATACCACGCAAGTGCATCTAACAGAAATAAAATTAAAAGTATACACTCTTTGTTTGCACTTTACTTCTGTGTCACATACCCACATTTCACATGCAAGAATTACAAGGGAAGTAGAAAGTACTTCACTCTTAGGTGATACTTTCTGCCCGTCCTCCACAATCCAGTGTTTACAACAGTGACATCTGTGCTCTTTACTGAGCTGCAAAAGTGGTTTACTGTTGTGTAAGATATGTAATTAAATAAATAAAACAAACAAAAACTGTTTGTCCACCATCTGTTCATTCCTCGTATACGTTTATGACCTTGCACAATCCTCTTGGCAGGTGTCACTGCCGCAGTGTACAGCAGGTGTTCAGTTTGCTGATGTCATTGGTAATACAAGGGAAACAATCCTCATTTTGTCGTATACCCTTTCCCTCTTCCCCTGTTTTAGTATTCCTGCCTCAGTCAACATTCATAAACTATAGGCTATGACTTTGAGTATACCCAGTCCTCCAATTATCGGTGATCTCGTAGACGGTATTGGTGGATTCCCATTCTGTCCGTGTCAAGTCCCTGAAATAAAAAAAAAATAGTCTTTTTTTTTTTTTTTTTTTTTTTTTTTTTTTAAATTCCTGGAATAAAAAAGTTGATCACCATACCCATTTTTCCCAGTTTAGACTGTCTCCCAGTATTTGCCTGAGTTGCAGGACTGTCTCTGTAGACCAGAGTGTATGTGCTGTGTCTTTAAGAAGCATATCAAGGACTGAGCATGCACGTATAAATACCAGGCACGTGCTTTTCCCAGTGCCATTTTGAGAGTGCAGCCAGAGTGAGCATGTATGATTGCAGTAGTTAGTTTGTACATATGTTACTTAGGTTAAAGTCAGTAAACTTCTACATGATATGTTTGTATATAGTAATGCTGCTTGAACAGAACCCACGACGAGTCTTCTATTGTGTCCAAAGTAGGAGGGTAACATAGTGTCCGAACCGGGATCGCAGAGAGTGATATTCGGAGCCATGAGGTGCAGAGATGACAGTAAACTAAGAGAAACAAGCACGAAAAAGAGCCAGAAAGGAATCAAAGGTAAAGAGAATTCGCACAAACTGCTTATTTTATAAAAAAGATAAAACTTGAGGCATAAAAAGGTTTATTAACTAAGGGAAATGTTTAAAATTAAGATATTTGACAAAATGATGATCAGAAAAGTAAAATGAGCATGTTTAAAGCAAAAAGAGTATGTTTAAGGCAAAACGGGCATGTTTAGAGTAAAATGAGCACTGGAAAAGTGCAATGGGCATGAAGAGATTAAGTGAGCAAAACAAATATAATAAGGGCAAAAAGGGCACATTGTGTAAATCAAGGCAACTGCATGTTTTTTGGCCAAGTGCTGTGTTTTGGCATCACTCTCTCTCTCTCTTTCGGCTTTTCCCAGATAGGGGTTACCACATCGGATCACCTTGTCCACTCATAATTGGCAGTGGAGTTTTTACGGTGTCGAGTTGCCAGCCTGGCGCCCAACCTTCCACAGAAGGTACACACACGCACGCACTCACGCCTAGGACCAATTTTAGCATGTCCAATCCACTTGCAGCATGTCTTTGGGGATGTGGGAGGAAACCGGAACACCCAGAGGAAATCCACACGACCACAGGGAGGACATGCAGAGTCCGCACATAAGACACCCCAGCCGAAGATCGAACCGGAGAGCCTCTTGCTGTGAGGTGACGACGCTAACCGCTCAGCACCGTGGCTGTCCTGTGTTTTTTCAAGGGCATAACTAGAGTTATTCAAAGTATCTCAAAGTGTGTAAAAGTGCTTACAGTTTGTGCTGATTACTGTGTATGTATTCCAAAGAGTTTATTTGTGAGCAAAGTGCAACTATTTTTTGAAGTACAGTTAAAGTATAGCCATTTAGAAAAGTTTCTTGTGCTGGATGTGTCTATTCGCAAAATGCCACCATTACAGAGTGTTCAGTTTATTCGCAAAGTGCAATGTTATTGACTCTGGGCTTCTCTTGCCCAGTTCATTTGCATCTTGCAGTTATTTGATGTGTTTCTTACACTGATAAGAGGTGATTTTTTTGTAATACAGTAATTTCAAGAGTATTACAGTACCCGAGAGACTTATTTTGCAAAGTTCATTTACGCAGAGGCTTGTTGTGCTATTGGGCAAAGTTACAAATACTGCCATAAATTTCTGGCGTAGTTGTATGTGTTTGTGCTTATTTGCAAAACCCTTCATTGGTATGTGTTAATATGGCAGATGGATTTCGAAAGCTCTTACCACTTGTATTTGATCAGAATATTGCAGAGAATTGGAGAATATTTGAGTAAGAGTACGATATTTTTATACAAGCAGCTTATCCAGATAAAGATGCATGCACCAGGGCATTCATTTTGCTAAACTTAACTGGGTCAGAGGCCATAAAAAGAGAGTGTTGATTTGTGTATGCACCAGCACTATATGAGGGAGAAGGTGAAAATCGTCATATTGTTGTACAGGCTGAATAAAGAGAAGACCCCGAGTGTTTGAAGTGCAAGTTCGGAGAAATGTGTAACCCTAGCTGAATATTACATTAGAGAGGCATTTGTTTCACACGAGAGAGCAGAAACCAGGGGAAACTTTTGCAGCTTGTATAACTGACCTGAGAAACAAAGCCAAAAATGTGCCAGTTTGATGACTTAAAAGATGAATTAAAGGTTAGGCTCATGTTTGGTAGTGCTGCTGTGAGAGATTTTGCTTCGTGACAGTGATTTAACATTGAGTAAAGCCACTGAGATTTGTCAAATCCATGAAGTGACAGAAAAACACACAAGTATTTTTGCAAGTGACAAGAGCATAGTTTCAGCAGACTCCAGAGCAAAACATAGATAGCATGCAACACGTGGTAAACAGAAGCTAAGCACATGGCAGCCACAGGGCAAGCATATAGTTTTCCAGCACGTTCTAAGACTAGTTCAGTTAAAGGAATCTGTTCCTCCGTGCAGTGCAAGCGTGAATCAGCAAAACCAAAGTCCAGCTTTATTGTTAACTGTCGCAGTTGTGGTGCAAATCATGAGTCTAAAAGAGAGAAGTGCTTATTTGGTCAGCAATGTCACAAGTGTTAAAAATTGAACCATTTTCAAAAGTTTTGCAACTCTAAACCTCCCACAGTTGTAAAGAAAGGTCACACAAATAAAAGCAAGCTGATCAAGAAGAGCTGCAGCAGTCAACTTTCTATGTAGATAGTATATCAGTAGTTGGTGAAAGAGTTGGAGTGAATTTATTAGCAAAGAGCGAAGTGTTTCGTACAGTCTGAATCAGTGGTAAATCCACGGAGCTTAAAGTAGACACCGGTTCAAAGTGTAATGTTATATCAGCAAACACATTTGCTACAGTGAGAACTAATGAACAACTCAATGTGGCCAGTAATGCGAAACGTGTTGCTTATGGAGTTGAAGAAATTCATACCAAAGGCACATTGATGCTTTCATGTTATTTGGACAAGAACTGTTACAACTTGTTATTCTATGTAGTCTGAAGACCAGTACAGTCTTTACTGGGTCTCAAAGACAGTATAAGAATGAATCTGCTTTCTTTTACTAAAGAAGTTCATCACATAAGTGCATCTCCTAGTTCCAATTTTTCTGAAGCCATTTTCTCAGAGTATGCTGATGTTTTCGATGACAAGTAGGACAAACTTCCAGTTGTGTATTCCTTGAAGTTAGACCAGCAGGAAGGGTTCCGATAGCTATGCAGGAAAAAGTTAAGGTTCAGCTGGATAAAATGGTACAGCAAGGTGTAATTTGTCCAGTTACAGAACCAACTGAATGGGTGTCGTCTATGGTAGTAGCTCACAAGAAAAGCTCAGATGAAATCAGAATATGTATTGACCCAAGAGATTTGAACAAGGCATTGACAAGACCATATCATCCAGTGCGCACAGTCGATGGTGTCGCAGCCCTAATAACGAATGCCACTGTTTTTTCTGTCTTGAATACAAAAAGATCATTTAGGCAAGTGATGCTTGATCACAAATCCTCATTACTAACTACTTTTGGTACCCCGTTTGGCAGATACAGATTCCTAAGGATGCCATTTGGAATAATTTCTGCAAGTAGTCTTCCATAGTGCAGTGTAGCAAATTTTTTTGGGTTATACTTGTGCCATAATAGTGGATGATTTATTGGCTGGAGGCAATGGTGAAACAGAGCATTTTAGAAATCTAAAGAAAGCTCTAGACAGAGCATGTGAAGCTCAGTCCTCTGAAGTCCAGATTCAGGCTATGAGAAGTTACATATGTAGGTCATTTATTTACCAGTAATGGCTCGAGACCAGACCCGACCAAGCAAGCAGCTGTTCTTGAGATGTCAGCATCAGACAATATTCAAGCTCTACAGCTTTTCCTAGGCATGGTCAACTATTTAGGCAAGTTTATACCAGACATCAGTGAGTTGACAGCACCTTTAAGAGAGCTGATGTGCAAAAATGTTGCATGGTCATGGTTAGAACAGCACCAGAAGGCATTTGAAGACCTTAAGCAGAGAATTGCCACCCCACCTACATTAAGATCCTATGATGTGAATAAACCAGTCGGCCTTTCCCGTGATGCTTCAGAATTTTGTCTTGGTGCAATTATATTTCAAGGGGGCAGACAAGTAGCTTGTACATCTGGAACACTTACCCAAACTGAAATGCAGTATGCTCAAATTGAGAAAGATCTTTTGGCAATAGTATTTGCATGTTCCAAGTTTCATGATTATATTTATGGTCGAGCTATTCAGATTGAAACTGACCACCGACCTCTAGTTACTATTCTAAAGAAGCTTATGCATTCAGCTCCAGCGAGATTACAAAGAATGATACTCAAATTGCAAAAGTAAACTTCAAAATGGTCTATATACGAAAGGCAAACTACTCTATCTGGCTGATACCTTATCCAGATTGCCCAGAAATATGATGGAACAGCTTGACGCAGAGAATTTTGATTTTGACGTGATGGCAGTGCATGATTTTTCTACCACTAGGCTTGTTGAGTTAAGAGATCACACAAAGACTGATCCAATTTTGCTAAAGCTCAATCGCTACATTAATGTTGGATGGCCATGAAGGCAGTCTAGTGTACCACCTGAAGTGAAAACCTATTTTCCTTATGGAGATAAAATGTTGATGGAAGATGGCATTATTTTCAAAGGTCCTAAAATTGTTGTTCCTGCTTCCTTACAACAAGAATACACTAGATTTTGCAATGTGGTCACCCAGGTTCCGCATCCACTAAGAGAAGAGAGAGAGAATTAGTATTCTGGCCTTCATTACTGAAAGACATTGATAAAGTACTTTCTTCTTGTTCAGTATGCAATAGTACTAGACTGCATTTGCAGAGAGAACCACTTCAGCTAAGTCAAGTTCCTGAACTGCCTTGGTCAGCAGTAGCCACTGATATCTTCGAGTGGGACAGTCAACACTACTTAGTATTGGTAGACTGTTATTCAAATTGGTTTGAGATTGACTTACTAGCTAACCTAACATCCACTACTGTTATTACTAAGTTGAAATATCATTTCTCAGTCCATGGTAGTTCACACACAGTTATGTCTGACAATGGTACTCGACTTATTATTCAGTTGTTTCAGAAATTTGCAAGAGAATGCGACTTTGTACATGTTACTAGCAGTCTTGAATATCCACAGTCAAATGGGCTAGCTGAACGTGCAGTGCAGAGTGCAAAGCAATTGTCAAAGCGTGACAATACCAATGTTTTTTTGAATTTAATCTCAGAAGCATACTGCTCAAAGACTTCTTTCCAGGCAAACCAGAATGACTCTACCTATTTAGTTCCAGTTTATTGAGGCCTAAAGCTAAGAACAACAGAATCATCAAGGCTCAAGTATTCAAGAAGCTTTCTATCCAGAAGTCCAGTTATTTTTTTTATTTATTTTTTATTTTATTTTACATTTGTTAACCAGGATAGTCCAACTGGAGCAGGTCCATTTTCAGTGGAGGCCTGGGGAGAAAAGCTCCACAATTACATATTACAAGTGTGTAAGACAAACTTGATAATATCTGCCTATTACAGTTATATAAGAATAGAGCAAAAAATAAAAATATTTTAGAAGGCTAGACATAGTATGAGTATACAGTTCAACATTTTTCACAATGACGCTTTTGGTACATTACATTCAGTTCAACACGTTTTACAGTGAAGCGTTTGGTACATTACAGAGTATAGGGAGTAGTGCCAGTAGATAATAGGTGGATTCTTATGTAGTACATGGGCAGATCCATGTTTTTCTAAAATATCCTTTGAAATGTGTTTTGAAATGAATGTTAGTAGTAGTTGTAATTATGCTGGAGGGGAGAGTATTCCAGTATTTGTCTATTTTGTGGGAGTATAGAGCTTTGCCAGCTGTATTATTGGCTCTGGTGACATTTAGGAGAGGTTTATTAGAAGATCGAAGAGGACGAGCAGAAGAGTAATGGGTTAGTAATTGCTTTAGTGATGGAGTCTTGTGTGGGAAGTTTAGGATGTTAAAAGCACAAGTGAGTTGTTGGTAGGAAAGCAATTGTGGCAGTTCAAGCCATTGAAGGTCAGTTAGTACATGGCAATGATGGGTTCTGAAAGGAGAGTTGTTGGCGAATTTGGCAATTTTATTGTAACAACTTTCGATTTTATCCAGGTCTGTTTTTCTAATATGGGTTAGTATTGGTGCAGCATACAGTAGAGTGGATAAAAGATGAGTGTGGGCTAGGGTGATTCTAGCTTTATTAGTGGGAAAGTTTTTAAGTCTGTAAAGAGTACCCATTTTTTGTGAACCTTCTGTATAGTCTGAGCTATATGGATATCAAAGTATATATTTTTATCTATTTCTACTCCTAAGAGTTTTGTGTGTGTAGTGGGAGAGATGACTGTGCCATTTTTGGATGTGATTGAGAAGGTTAGGGAAGTGGTTTTGGATTTATTGGGGGTGAACAAGAGAAGTTTTGTTTTATTAGGGTTGAGAATCAGTTGAATGTCAGTGATCCAGCCTTCTATGGAAGAGAAGGACTCTTGGGCTAGTTTCTGTAGGGTGGTAAGAGATGGTGCTGCACAGAGAAGTGTTGAGTCATCTGCATACTGTATTAATGTGGCCTGTTTGGAGGAGGTGTGTAGGTTATTAGTGAAAATAGAGAATAATAGTGGGCCAAGTATAGATCCCTGAGGTACGCCTATAGAGGTAGGTAGGAGAGGTATTAGTTCAGCTTGCCATTGGACAGCTTGCTGTCTGTTTGATAGATAGCTTTTGAACCAAGAGGTAGTAGGGTTATTAGGGTAGTTATGATAAATCGAGCAGATTTCTTTGTCCGTTGAGGGAAGGAGAGACACTGAGAATACAAACTGCGAAAGGTTCCGACCGGATTGGTCAAGTTACAGGTATATGTGCCAAGCCAAGATCCTACCTTGTAGAATCTGAGGGTATTGGAGTACAGGAGAAATTGCAGGCATCTTCTTCCTGTACCAGAATCATTATTGCAACATTGTTCCTGTGATGTAGACTCTAGATCTCAGAGCGAACCAAACGTTGTTCCCATCCCAGCGTGTGTTTTAATCTCTAATTCCATTCCTGAATATGTTCCAAATACTTGTAAGGTTGAACATTTTGTAGACACATCTCCAGTTGCTAAACCCAATTCCCAGTTTTATGTCACACGATATGGTCAGATATCCAGGCTCAGTGTGAAATATGCAGCAACATGGACTTAACTGTATATATCTACCTAGTCTTGTATAAATGCATGACAAAGAACTACCTGTGATATCTGCATGCCAAATAGATTCATAATGTTTCATGATCTGTCTCTGAGAGGGAGGATGTAGATCAGAGTGTGCTGTGTCTTTAAAAGCATATCAATGATTGACCGTGCATGTATAAATACCAGGCACATGCTATTCCCAGTGCCACTTTAAGAGTGCAGCCAGAGAGTGAGAATGTATAATTGCAGTAATCAGTTTGTATGCAAGTTACTTAAGTTAATGTCAGTAAATTTCTGTCATGATGTGTTATAATAAAGCTGCTTGAACAAAACCCACAAAGACTCTTCTATCGTGTCCAAAGTAGGAGAGTGACAGTATCCTTCCCCAAATCAAAGACAACTGTAGCCTCAGGGACTGAGGAAAGAAGTGAGGTAAGCACTGCAATTTGTTTTAGAGGTCTTTCTTCAGTTTATTTTTAGCATTTTGACAATGATTTTCGTCATGCCTTTTGTAAGGTTGCAACTCGTGAAGAGTCATGGTCTTCAAGCTGTTGTGTCCCAAGAGGGGGGGGTTATTTAATAGTTTGTGTAAAATCATCTTTTGGACAAACATTGAAATGTATTTCCAGTTCGGTAATAAGATAAGTGTGATAAAAAAATTGGAAACATGGGAGTAGAAATGATTAAATGTAGGGTCATAAACCTGTCATTTTTCAGTTTGATAAATGCATCAGTGAAATGTTTTCAATATTATGTGCTTGCGGACAAACTGCTAGATCATGAGTAGGACATCTGCTTGCCCCCTTCCTTTCCCAATAACCATAGTTTAGTTGGCAGGTTAGGTGCATTTACATTTGTATGGTATCCATTGCTCAAAACTATTTCCACAGTTACACGGTACACATATACACACACACAAAGCTACTTTCCATTTGAATACATGAGGTTATGTATTGCAGAAAGTTAGGGGAAAGCAATTTTGGAGGGAGTAAGGCCTCTGTACCTCCATGTGGGAAAGTTCACCCCATAACTCCTTTTACATTATTTTTATTTTTTATGTGCTTTTTATTCACCATAGTCTGCCAACAATTAGTCCTTTTACAGTTGGTTGGCGTATTCATTCCCCATTGAGGTGAGAGCCAACTGCAGGTGGCCATCAACCAGGCAACCAGCAGCAGTATTTTCCTATTTGTCCCTATTCACTGCTGCGTAAAAGCCAGCAGTGTCTTCCTCTGTGGGTATGTACATTCTCAAACAAGATCTATAAAGTCAACTGCATAAATACATCTTGTCAACTTCAGGCTGTGCACCTCTCTGTCTTGTAGGCGTTGATATTGCAGCAGAGCAGACTGCCTTTCTCCCCCCAGGATGGGAGAGTAGGGTCTGACACTTACTCCCACCTTATTCTACCCAGCTTCCAGTGTCTGAGCTGTTAGTCATTCTCAGGTTATCTAGGTCATAGTCAGGGCTCCATCCCTCTATTTCACAAAGCCAGGCCTTAACTTATTCTTACTCCAAAATCACTCCAACTCACAGAAATAGTAATCACTTATAAAATAAAAAATATATATGACCTTTGCTTTTCCAAGGCATTGTCATTTTGGGGTTAATTAACTCATTACAGCTGAGTGCGCCTCCAGGCATTTCTGCATTTGCCTCCTGCTGCACCTCTAGACATCAAATCTTGCTTGTTCATATTCATATTAATAATTCCAAAGCCGTGCTAAGTACAAGGTATCAGAATATTTTATCTTGAAGCATACATGATGGCAAATGGAAGTGCACTGATATTTGACCTCTGTCAATGAGAATTTGTTAGAACTATAAGGTGATGACTTCATTTTTTTTTTTACAAGGCTCCAGCCATACCCACTGGGTGTTAAAGGTACACACTCGAGCTGTACTGGAGGGAATGTATTAAATTATAGTCCGTACATGTCAATACACAATTTAGTGAATACTATGATACAATAATGATACAGCAGGCAATCATACTGATGTGCAACAGAAATGAGCAGTTGAATATTAAGCACTTAAAATCAATCCATACTTAGTAAATGAGCCTTTCTTGGGGACACAGTAAATGAGCATTTCTTGGGGACACCTTATTAATGAGATGGGGTAGCTCTCATTTTTCAGATTCAAAATAAAATGGACTTTTTTACTAGACCATAAAATAAGAATCTGATGTCCTTTTATTCGTTCCTCAGCAGTTTGGTATCCGATCCATCTCGGCCGTATACTCTAGACTTTCGGATCCAACTTATGAGCTCTTACCTCTACCCTTAATGCCTCAGTCAACTAGCAGCACCTCAGATCTCATTTGCTGCCATCTCACACAGACTCTGATCCTTTATGAGAGCTATTTTAATTGTTGTTGAAGTTTTTCTTAATAATTAGTTCTTTTAAAACCTTTAGTCTTTTCTCCTGTAATTACCATCTCCTTTTTGTTATATACTCTAGCTTTCTTCTGATTACTCTTTCTTTAATTACCTTTTCAACATTTTGGTAGTTTCTTCTGTACCATAGCTGGTACCCATCTCTTCTTCACTAACTTTTCTACCTTTTAGAGGGCATTCTTTATACCATTGTTGGTAGTCCACTTAATTTAATAAAAAAAAGAATATTTACTCATTCTTCTGCTTTCCCCCCCTTTTAAAACCTAATAATGTCTTCAAAATTGCTGAAAAAAACAACAATCTGTAAAAATTGCACTTCCTGTGGGCATAAGATTTCCAATTCTGATGCCCACAGGGAGTGCGTCTACTGCCTTGGAGTGTCACACCTCAACACTGACTGCTCCATTTCTGTTGCTTTTAATTCTATAGACGTAATAAATCGATGCTTAAGGGTA
The DNA here is from genome assembly GCF_019279795.1 of Protopterus annectens. Taxonomy (NCBI): domain Eukaryota; kingdom Metazoa; phylum Chordata; order Ceratodontiformes; family Protopteridae; genus Protopterus; species Protopterus annectens. Next base: position 287,449,424 of record NC_056747.1, on the reverse strand, counting down.
CGCTGCTTCCTTTTTCATCATCTTCAGGGGCTCGAACCCCTGGCAAATCTGTAAAATCCTCTTCGGAGGCTACTACATAGGCTTCGTCTTTATTGGAGCCTCCTCAAAAAATTCTGAAAACTTTGGAGCTGACTTCTTTGGATCCTAAGAAAAAGCACTCAGATCCCACCCCCTTGGCTCCAACCATTCTTAGTTTCTTTGAACCCTCTCAGCCAGGTTCACCATTGAACCGGTTTCTCCTCAGGATGCTGAGGAGAGAGTATAGGCCCCAGTCAGTCACCTCTTCCATTAGGTCCTCCAGACGTCTGTCAGATGCCGATGTGGATAGGATGATGAGGAAACTCCTCAGAGTTCAGCTTCAGATGGGTTTATTCGGTTCCATCATCTATCAGATTCATAAGCTTCCCGTCCACTTCTGACACAGTGATCTCTCCTTTTCTAATCTGTCCCATAGTTTTGGAACTCTTGGATCCGAGAGCCCCAAGACTGTCAGTGTTGGATCTGAATACGACTAGGTCTTTGACTCCAGTGGCCTCTCTGACTAGTTCCACTCCAGTTTGTTTATTTATTTATTTACTTACTAGGAAATTCCAACTGGATACAGGTCCCTTTTCACTGGAGGCCCTGGGAGAAAAGCTCCACAGAGCAATAAATGAGCAGCAGAGTACATGAAGAACAATTGAATATACATACAATAGCAAATATGTACAGCAGCAAACATTAGCTACACATACAATATGAACCATAGTAATGAACTGATATACCGATATCTAGCTAGAGGCTTTGATAAAGGTAGGATGTATATACTAAGCTCAAACGGATACTGTGCTAAACTCGTATCCCTAAATCTTGTATACAAATATTGCACTAAACTCAAACAGATCTAAAGCAGATGCGCCACACGAAGGTGGAACAAGCTAGAAGGGCTAATGGGATGGAAGGGAAGGATAGAGGAATAAGAGAGGAGACTGAGTGAGTATACGTGGTAGTGAGGAAGCTAAGTGTAAGTCAGTTGGATATGTATTTGGAGTTGAGATGATGTGAGGTAGTTAAGCAGGTTATAACAGGTCTGAGAGATTGAGTGAGGAGGGAAGGGGAGGATAAAGGGTGAGCCAGAGCCTACAGAGGAAGGAATGCAATGCAGTTCATTTGAATTGGGATGAGTCTCAGAGCTGAAACATTGGAGCCGGATCTGGATCCGGGGGTGACTGTGGGGGGGAGGTGGTGGTTGGGTCCCACCCTAATGTTATAGGAGCTGTCCTTGCCCCTTGGAGCTTTAGTGGTGGGCAGCTCGGGTCATATCCTTTCCTCGAGGCACAGATCCTGGCATGGATGACGCTGGGTAGCTTTGGAGGTTTTTATTCCAGTGCGGCCAGCCAGGGCTTCTTCCAGTCCATCTGTCTTCGAGGTAGTGGAGAGGGTTTTTCTCTCAACTGAGAGATTTGATTACTTTCTTAAACTTGGATCCTACAGCTCTTCCTCCTTCAGGTCCAAGTTCTGATCCTGTCAGGCCTACTCCACAGGGACAGCTGGTATCATCTAACATCCAGAAGGTCCCCATCAAGGAACTTCCCCTCTCTTCGAATACCTGTCTAGACCATCCTACTGAATAGGTTCCGCGAAAGAGAACATGCAAAAGGAGAGACACAGATTTCCCTGTGGAATCTCTTACTGAAGGTACTGACTTCAGTGAAGGGAAAAGTGTCCCCAGATCTCCACCAGATGTCTCTTTTGGAGACATCCTAGAAATCCTTAAACAAAAAAGTGGATGGCCTTCAGACGCTTCCTTCCCAGCAGAGTCAGTTTTTCTGGAAGCTTTTGGGTCTGGCCATTATATGTCTTGGGTGACCCCCCCCCCCCCTGCATATGAGTTTATCAGTTTAATCTTTTGCCATGCATGGAAGAAACTGGATTCTGCTGAACCCATTCCCCAACACCCAGATAAAATTTTGGCACTGCCGAAGGACAGACCTCATTAAAGCAAAGTAGTCCCTGTTGATGCTATGGTTGTGGTGGCAGCAACAAAAGAGGTGCTAGTGGAGCAGAGCTTCAGTCCTTCTCCCTAATAGAGAGTCCAGGGCATTGGACAAGTTTGGAAAGTACATATTTGCTTCAGTGACCTTTGCATTAAGGTCTCTGAATTACTTAGCTCACTTTACAGGACAACAATAGGATTTAAGTAAGGAACTCGCCAAATCCCTGTCAGAGTCCATGTCTATGGAGGACTGCAAGAGGTCGTGTTCACATCTGGCCACTCTATTATCCATTTCCAGTGCATCCACGAGGTTAATACCCCGTGCTTCAGAGGTTACCTCATGGGCTGCCAGTTCAGGCATAGCTGTTAGGAGACATGCCTGGATGTGTTTGTGACTTTGTGAAGCCGTTTAAGTCTTCATCATCAATGCTCCTGTTTATGGAATGTCCTTGTTTGGCCCTTCTGTGAAAGAAATGCTTTCCCACAGTGAACAAGATGGAACGATCCTGTCTGCCCTAGGGATATGCTTTTCTACCCTTCAATAATCCTTTTCCCAGAAAAAAAGAGGAGGCAAGAAAATGTGGTCCTGTAAGTCCCCGGGATCTATCCAGGATTCATGTGGGGACAACTCCTACAGAGACATGGTAGATGCCATGCTCATGGCAGGGGAGGCTTGCAAAACCAGGGTTTTCCATTTTATGTTTCAGGTAAATCCTTTCAATGCTCCTGAAGAGTTGCCTGATTGCTCACCTCTGGAGGCAGTCGGGGGAGGTGCTTGTCTTTGAACTTAGACACTTGGGCTTCTATAACAAAAGATTGTTGGCTGCTAAAAATAATATCCGGAAGTTATTTCATACCATATTTCCAGATTCCCCAACCAAAAAAAAAAAAAAAGGCTTCCTGACTTTCCACCTAGTCGGAGAGCAGCTGTGCAACTCAGAGATTCAAAAGCTGCTAGACAAAAGTCATCTAGGAGGTCCCACAAGACCACACAGGATTCAGAACTTACTTAAGGATCTTTTTAGTGATCAAGAAGGCTGGGGGCCTGAGACCAGTTCTGGATCTAAGCACACTGAACCAATTTGTGAAGAAGTTGAAAGTTCGAAATGGTCATGGTTCAGTCCATTCTGCCTTTTTTACACAAGTATGATTGGATGTGCTCAGTCAGTGTTCAGGATGCATACTGTCACATCAAGATGAACAGACCATCCCGAAGATTTCTGCGTTTTCAGCTGGGGAACAGTCACTATTAGTTTGGAACTCTGCCGTTTGGTCTCACCATAGCCCCAGGCTGCTTACCAAGTGTATGGCAGTGATAGCAACTCACCTGAGATTGCTAGGATTCCAGTGTTTCCATATCTAGATGACTGGCTTCTCACCACCCCAACCAAGAAGCTCCCAGAGCAGTCTAGGGACTATTTCCTCCAACTTTGTCAAAGGCTAGGCATTTTAGTCAACACCTCCAAATCTCATCTACAACCTGTACAGAGCCTGGAGTTCATAGGTCCTCAGTTGAACACAGTGAGTCAGATAGCCTCTCTTCCTTTACCTTATGTGGACACAATTAAGTTTCAGGTACAGCAAATTCTTGTTCACCTTTTTCCTCCAGCCAGACTTTGCCTTCAGGGTTTAGGTTCAATGGCAGCAGCTTTAACCTTGGTTCCAATGGCTCATTTTATATGCATATTCTCCAGTGGAATCTAGCTGTTCATTGATCGTTCCTGCATCATCCTTTCTTTCCCAGTCAAACGCACTTGAGTCTGCAAGGATCATCTTCCTTGCTGGATTCAGTTGGATGAAGTTTACCTAGGCCATCCTCTTATTCTGTCCTGTTCAGTAGCCACAGTAACCATGGAGGCCTCCCAGTTGAGGGGGGGGGGGGCATTTCTTGGGACAGATGGTCCAAGGCACATGTTTCCACCCAAGAGACCAATTCTCATATCAGTTTGCTAGAGATGAGTGCAGTCCTACAAGTATTGCAGGCCATTCAAGTTGTTCTCCTTCTGGGGACTTTTTATGATAAAAACTGAAAACTTGTCTGTGGTTTGGTACTCCAGCAAAGAGAGGGGAACCCAAGCTAATCCCATTTGTTAAGAGACAGTGTGGCAGTGGGTGATTTCCTCCAAGTGCTTTCTTATGGCAATGCACATACCAAGGAACTTCAGTATACTAGCGGATAAACTCAGCAGGTCTATTCTGATGCCTTATGAGTGGTCTCTCAGTCAGTGGCAGAGAGGATCGTCCTTTGCTGGGGCCGGCATTGCTGCGATCTGTTTGCATCTCCCTACAACAAGAAGTGCAGCAGATTCTTTGCCCCTAATTCCCCCTCAGGGGGGAGTCGCAGAGAGATGCTGTAGTCCACATTTGGCCCTCCAGTCTCCTTTATGCTTATCCCGTTACCTCTGATTCCAAAATCTTTACAGAAAGTGCTTTGGTCGAAGAGCTCAGTTATCCTGATTGCCCCTTTTGGCCTTGACAGGCCAGGCCTTCCTTTGATCTCTTCGAAATCTCCCATGGATAACTGACCCCAGTCCAGACCTAGTTTCGGATCCTTCCGGGATGAAGCATCCAGATAATTCCCAGAAACTTTCTACAAGGAAGATCTACAGGAGTAAATGGAAAGGATTCTTAATTTGAACTCTTCAAAAGGAAATTGATCCTTTCACTGCTCATGTATCTGTAGTTTTTTTTTTTTTTACAGTCAAATTACAATTAGCAGCTATATCTAACTTTCACTCAGGAGAAGATGCTTCCCTCTACTTTTACCAAATTATGAATTATGCAAGGCTTTTCTAAAAGGCACCTTATAAATTAGACATCCAGTGAAACACCCGTCACCACCATGGATTTAACAGTTGTTCTCCAAGGGTTGACCCAGCAACCCTTTGAACCATCAGTTAAGTCTGATTTAAAATTGTCTTGGAAAACAGCATTCCTAGTAGCTATTACATCTGCGAGGGGAATTTCTGAACTCCAAGCTCAATCTTCCAAATCCCCTTACATTATTTTTAACAAAGACAGAATCACTTTACGAATAAATCCATCCTTCTTGCCAAAGGTAGCATCTGAATTGAATATCAATCAAACAATTAATTTGCTTGCCTTCTTCCCTAATTGCATGCTGCATCTCTTTAGATGTATGTAGACAGCTATGTTTTTATCTCCATAGAACAAAAGATTTCAAGAAGTCAGAACAGCTCTTTGTTTCTTTCTCCCTCAAGAGATTGGAATCACCAGTTTCTAAAGGTAGCCTGGCCAAATGGATTACTGATTGTATTTTTTTTGGGTACTTTTCCGTTAACGGGGCAACAGGCAAACCGCGTCAAACATTGTTAGTCGTAATTTGTGAAGTCCTTTCATATGCATTTAGGTTATGGTAGTAAAATGTGCCATATATGCCATAACAGAATATTGCAATCTTTACTCCTTAACCCAACAGTAGATACGTACAGCGACACAGCAAAATAATCTACTGGGTCATTGAAGACTTGACCTTTGCAGGAGCAAAAAGCTAAGATAGTACAAAATAGGTAGTAGTGAAACGTCTCCCCTCCCCTCTCCTGGCCTACTTGACAATGGTATGTCCTTTCCTAACTCATCAGCTACGGACTTGAAGGGATACAGGCACCCTCACTGGGGAGAAGAGTAGAGGCACTTCTCCAAATGAAGGGCTTGAAGCAAGAGTGGTCAAACACTGTAGGGGCAAGGAGAGCAAGCACAAGGCCAGGGGTGCCCATGCAGGAGGCAACGCTCAGTGATGCCGAAAGATGGTTGAGTCTTGTGTGTTGCAAGGGTCGCATTATTTTCCCCCCTTTCTCCCTGGATAATGGTAGGATACTGCTGGTAGGGAAGAAGAACCCACCCCTGGGCTGTCTGACCCCAGGTACTGCACAATGTTGCCTAGGCACAAGACACACTTTGTTATGGGTGCCTTGCTTCAACGATGTAAAAGGCAACACAAGTTCACACTAAAGACATTTCAGTGCAGTCTGATTGCTTTGTTATTAAGAGCTCAGGTACTGTGTGACAATGCCTACAACCTGTTTTGTACTGTGTTCCCTTTTCGCTCCTGCAGAGCTGAAGTCTTCAATGACCCAGTAAATTATTTTGCTGTGTCGCTGTACATTGTGTCCTCAGATAGCTGATATTTCAAAGAAATTCTATACCACATGAAAAACTAGACTGAAAATCTCACATGAAAAACGTGTGTGGATCAACAACTTACGACTGATCATGTTTGACGCGGTTTACCTGTTGCCCCATTAATGGAAAAGTACCTTTTTTGTTTATACTCAGCTGTATCAACGTCTCCTAAAGCGCATTCTACCAGATCCTTGGCAACCTCTTCCACCTTCTGTTGTAGAACTTCATTGATGACATTTGTGCAGCAGCTACCTGGTCTAATGCTCGTACCTTTATTTCTCATTACAAACTAGATTTGACCTGCAGAAACAGAGCTGCATTTGGTTCTGCAGTTCCCCAGAATATCTTTCCATGAGGGCCACGCACGATTCACAAAGCTGGCGAGACTGTTCCGATAGTTGAGGAACGAACAAAAAGGACAACATCAGATGTTAAAGTTTTGTACTCACCATTACTATGCATTAGGCTGCGGTGGTGCATCGGTTAACGTTGTCGCCTCACATCGAGGTTCTCCTGTTCGATTCTTGGCTGGAGCGCCTTATGTGTGGAGTCTACATGTCCTCCCCGCAGTCGAGTGACGCTTAGACATGCAGGTAGGTGCGTGTGTGAATGGATGTGCCTTCTTTGAAGGTTAGGCATCGGGCTGGCAACTTAGCACCGTAAAAATCCACTGCCAGTCATTAGCGGACCGGAGTTCCGCTGTGGCAACCCCTAACTGGCTGAAAGACAAGACTCACTTTTACTATGCATCTTTGTCCATTTTCATTCAACTCCCCGCCCTCTTTCCCCTTCCTTTCATCTTCTGGCATGACCTTGTGGATATTGTGGAGCCTTTTTGTACCAGATTTAAGCCCCAGTTCTGCTGTTCTTTCTTCTTGCACTGTCTTAGGATCTGTAAGGCAGCTAACTCAATCTGAAGTTATTGCTAGTTGACTGGGGCATTATTGGTAGAGGGAGGATCTCATGAATTGGATCCGAAAGTCTAGTATATGAGGTTGAGTCAGATCTGATAGCAGTCATTGAGGAAGAATGAAAATGGACAACAAAGATGCATAGTTATGGTGAGTACATAACTTTAATTTATACTCTGACTTTATGGAATTACATAGATGCCTGACTTGGATATTTTCATTGTTTGTATTCATAGGGTAGTATCAATATTACAAAAATACTGAAAATCACCAAGCATTTCATAAATGGATACAGTCATGCTAAGGTCTAATTTCAGTATATTTAGCTAGAACTTGTGATATATTCATTTTTTCAGAAAATGCCCATAAGTGATTGCTGTAATTTCTTACATCCATGCTGAAGGTTTGCTTTTTTAACTCTGGATTGTTTGTTTCTTTTTGTGCCAAACGTGAAAAATATAAGAACCACTGGAAACCAGCATTTTTGTTCAATAATAATAATAAAAACTTTCAAAGTGTAAGGCAGTAGTTAATCCCATAAGCACAGGCTTGCAACTTTGAAAGTTAAGTATTTTGAGAGAAGCTTTACATTACACTTCTGTTTGCAGAATCTTCTTCTTCTTTTCCCGGTTAGGGGTCGCCACAGCGGATCACCTGTCCGCTCATGACTGGCAGTGGAGTTTTACGGTATCGAGTTGCCAGTCAGGCATCCAACCTTCCACTGAAGGCGCACACACACACACACACACACACACACTCTCACACCTAGGGCCAATTTAGAGTGTCCAATCTACCAGCAGCATGTCTTTGGGATGTGGTAGGAAACCGGAGCACCCGGAGGAAACCCACGCGACCACAGGGAGGACATGCAGACTCCGCACAGAAGGCACCCCAGCCGAGGATTGAACCTGTGAACCTCTTGCTCTGAGGCGACAATAATAACCACTGCACCACCATGGCCGCCCCCACACTTCTGTTCTCAGAATATCTGATTAAATGATAGCTGTCGCGTTCCATAACTAGGACAAAATGTGTTTTGCATACTGAAAAGGAGTTCTTGTATTTACTCTTCCAAACCAGACCTAAACTTTTTCACAGTCTACCTGTTGATCTAGTTCATGTGATGGACTTCATTTTAACCAAATTTTGAAGCAACACCTGTATGCGTGACTTTTAGGATACCATACCTTTAAATGTTTTTTAATTTTTTACTTGTTCATTTGGAAAAAAAATAAAAGCATCAATGCAACCATATCTGTACACATAAACATTTATTAAAGAACAAACAGAATAGAAAGCATTATTTCTAAAACATTCAGTATTTTTATTTTTTAAGTTTATTTTTTGCATTGTTGTTTATTACATTTTTGAGCTTTAAACTTCATGTTTTTAGCATTTTAAAAGTAAGCAATGTTATTCAACATCTAGATTCTGGAAGAAGGTTTTAGTATGATTGTAGCTCAGCATTTATATATATGTGGCTGTTTTCAGCTGGTGTGTGTGTGTTTTTATAGGTATGAAGCAAGAAGGTTGGAATACACATTTTAGAACACATAATAGATTTTAATACACGTAATACAAATAATGGCTTGAAAAGACATGACATTGAAGTAAACCATACATGTAGATACACATTTTGTGTGTGAGACCATTTAAAATGTTTAACTAGGAGGACAAGTATACTAATTGATTATTCAGTTTAGAAATTATGTGGCAGTGTAGACTGGAGCTAAAGCTGCTTATCTGAATTATAACGGTGTCAATCAGACCTGCCTTAATTCTCAGGCAAATCAAGAAATTCTAGCAATCACTTTTTCTTTTGTTGCTGTATAGTAATATAAGACCACATATATATAACTGCAACAATATTGAGTAGCTATAATAATTTAAGAGGTTTATAAATTATTGCTTAAACAAGTCATGTATCTGATAAAGGGTATGTTTATCCCAAAAGGATTTAATATGCATAGTTTTGTTTTATGAACAGTTTGGTTGACAGTACAGGTTCACCAGTTTGTTTATTTTAGATTATTTTTTTTTCTATTTGGTTGTTGCAAAGTTTCCCATATAACATCCCATGAAAAGACTTTAACCTCCTGCTATAAATGATTGTTGAAGTTTCTGCACTTTACAGAAAGGGTTCCACTATTTGATCAGTATGCATTTTTGCACCATGTATGATGTCAGCCATTTGGCTGTTAGGTGCCATAGTACTGTTCAGGTAAAGTCTTAACAGATATGGGGTCTCCAGTTTCATGTGACATCAAGACACATACTTGTAGGTGAACTGGCAAGTCTCTAAACTGCCCGTAGGTGTGCATGCAGTGAGTGATTGCATAAATGAGTGTGTGTTGTTCATGACTGCTGTCCTACCCCAGGTAGGTTCTTTGGGGTCCCTTAATTTCCAGAACACACTTCATGTTCCCATGACCATGAAAAGTAAAAAGAGGAAGAGGAAGTTAAAAGAAGAAAGTGGAAAAAAATGAATAAATGTCGATGTTTAGATCACAATATGTTGAAACATACCAGCGTTATTAGTGTACAGCACTTCAGTATAATTTTTTTCCCACATTGTTTCTGTAATGTCATCGGTAATTTTACATGTCCTACCAAAGTCTTTATGTAACAAGTGACTGCTTGCCCCTACCCTCATAAAGATGTTACATTAAAATTTTTTATAATACTCAGAATATTGTTTTCATAATAGTCATATTTTGACAACAGTTACTGTATTAATGTTTCTAAATTAAATTATTATAATTGCAGTATTTGAAAATGTGTAGGGCAGAATACAGAGGGTCTATATTATAATACCGAAACACCGACACGTATTGCGCGAAGTGCGATTATGTCGAACGTACTAAACCGTGAAATCCAAAAAGTCGAAGTGTCATGGTTGGCTCGTCTGCGGTACAGTGCCGTAAGGTAAGTAAGTGTACAATAGTTTTGGACCTTAAGGGTAGGGTGCGGGTTAAGGGAAGTGCATAGATAGGTAATGTATGTAAGGTTTAGTGTAGGGTTAGAATTAGGGTTTTGTTAAATGTATGTGTGTGGATTGTTTTGTTTTGGTATATCGCTGTAGGGTAAGTGTGTATGTAAGGTTTAGTGTAGGGTTTTGGTGCTTTACTTTAGGGTTAGAAGTAGGGTTTTGGTTAGTGTATGTATGTGGTTTATTTATTTTGTTTGGGTAGGCAGTATGTAGTGGGAGGTGGAGTTGGCCGACTATGGGGATTCGACTGTTTGTATTTCGTGGTTTAGTACGTTTGGCATATTCACGGTTCGCGCAATACGTGTCAGTGTTTTCGTGTTTGCTTAAAGGGAGTTTCGCTATTATAATATAGACCCGGATACAGACTAGGAAATGATTTGCTTCAGCCTTTGGATTTACGTATAGCCTGCTTAGGGATCCAATTAGTCATTTCAAAATAATTTGTTTTTGTAGAGAAGGTGGGTGTGTTTCCTAAATAGTGCTTGTGTGTGTGTGTGGGGGACCATTCGGAGAGGAGGTGTACAACTGCAAATAATTTAAAATTGAGTTTCATTTACAGTTTGTCCAGAACAGAAATTATTGGCACCACGACCCTATTAAAATTGAATTTAAAAGTAATGCAAATAAAGTTATTTTTCAGGAAACTGTTTACTTTTGAAAATGTCATTATGAAATGTGTGCATTGAAAAGTATTAGAAGATACAGGGAGTGTTTATTTAAAAAGTGCTTAGCTGTAAAACTGACTGCAAGCAGTGCTAATTTATACATTGTGTTGGAGCCGATACATCTGTGTTGTAATGATGTCTCATGCTCCAGTAAAGTTAAAAAGAAACCATTTGTTTTTCTCACTTTTATTTCTTTGATGTAGTTAATGAGGGAGATGCTTACAATGTACCCCACGTGGGAGTTGCATTTAGAAGGAAAAAGGCAGAAATGGGAAGCCTGCCATTTCACATACTTCAAACTCTTGCGTGCAGTTTGTCACAGATTAATTTTTCTTTCTTTAAAGCCATCTGTGTAGTTCAGTGGGGATGGTGAAAGGGAATATTTTTGTTGCCTTACCTCATAGGTATGCAAGATAAGTAGATGGGGCTAGAGAGAGGGACATGCAACAGTGAAAGAAAATTGTCTGTGGCCTTTTACTGCTGCTTCTGTAACTTGGGATCTAGGGTTAGGAAGTTGATAGTTTTGGAACAAAACCGGCATGCACTATACAGTAGAGGCACATAGAAGATCTGTTAGAACTTAGACCCCATACTGTTAAGCATGTAAGAGGTAAGTAGCTTCTTTAACTTCGCTGGAGTCAAATGCCCTGCATTTAGAAATGGTTGGAATCGAACCCTAGCTCTGCTGAATATAAACTCATTCATAACTCTTAAAATTGCAGGGATAAAGACACTTTGCACATCAGATTGTTGTGTGGATGCATTTCATTATTGGGGAGAATTGCACCTGTCCTAATTAGTGATTTTTGTGGGATGGGAGTGTGTGATATGGCACTGTTACACAGTATATTGTAGAATTGTGGATCAAAAGGAGACAAGTATATGGCAGTTCTAGCCTTGTGGGTTGAATTGTGACATCAGGCCAGACATGGTCTAGCTCCAGCTGCTGAGATTCATGGTTAAGGAGGGCAGGCAGTATCCTAAGCATGGCTGTAGTACCGTCTTGAATCCTGAATGCTGAGCCTAATAGCAGCAGAAGTATGACAGCCCACATGAGAAAAAAATGGTAAACACTCACATGCACAGTCAGATATGATATACAATGTGTGTGTGTGTGTGTGTGTGTGTGTGTGTGTGTGTACACATTATAATATGGGTCACCTGTAGTTCGTCAAAGTGCATTCTTTTCAAATGCATTTTGTCTGCGTTAAACTTCAACTTATCAAATGAAATGCAGTTCAGAAATAGTTAATGGAAAGGGAGTATTTTTGCAAGATAATTCAGTACTACATATATGAGATTTTCCCTTTTTTTCTGGTACTGAGAGATCTTGGAGTTGTATTGAAGTTAGTGGAGGGGTTAGGAGAGACATCCCCCACTTGAGAGGTGCAGGGGGGGGGGGTATGAGCCACTGAAATATTTATTTATTTATTTTTTTTAAGTCCACTCTGTTTGATTAGTCCATCTCTCGATTTTATTTTTCAATATTAAAATGGGCATCAGTCAGAGTGAACTTTGGTCTTTTATCATAAACCATGTAGCTGTTCTTTGCAAATCACATAATTAGATAAACTCGTATCTATTTCTGTAGGTTTCTGTACAGTTTGTTTCTAGTGTACACTCTTAGAAGTTTAGAGTAGTGTGGAATTAGTTTTTTTTTCTTGAAACATGTTTTGTCAAAACCAGCAGACCGAATAAATAAAATTTAATGGATTATTCGTTTTTTTATTTTCTTTTTGAGGGATAAAGCCGTCTGTACTCTCTCCAAGTAGTATTACTAACTCTGATGTTGCAGCACCTTGAAACATGTTGTCAAAACTTAAACAAATGACCTATTCATTCTCTTGATTTGACCAAACTGGTTTTCTGAAAAGCTGATTGTTGATCATTCTGGAGTCCGTGCTAAATGGGAGAATGCGACAGTAGAGATTCTTAAATAGCTAAGGTAAACTGGCTCTTTAATTGTATGAGATACGTAAATCAGTTTGTAGCTAGAATATGCCTAAATCAAGTTGATATATTAACATGCCCCTTCTGTTCGTAATACCCAAGACCCCCCTTTTATCTGCTGCATACTTTTTAATAAGATTTTTGTCAATGCAGACATCAGGTCTTCCCCTCCCTTTTCTTATCATGCATTAGACCTTTTAATTATTGGAACACCATTGTGGCTTTCTGGTTTACCCCTCTTTCCTCCCCAGAGTCGCTTTGAATTGTTGCTGCATTTATATGTATTGGGTATGTTTAAAAAAAAACAGTTAATTGCAAGGGTATTTTTACTCTTTATGATCACCACTGATCGACAGTTTTAAGTTAAACTCTGAGGCCTGTAAGTCACAGTGTTAAATGCCTTGATTCTGCCTTAATATATCACACTTGTGGCGTTCCCTTGGCCTATGGCTGAATTGTCATGAATTGTGATGTACTACTGTTGGTGTGATGGCAGCAGGTGGCAGTGAAAGCAGACATTGCAGGAAACTCATTTAGGTCAATCCATTGTTTAGTGCCATTTTTCAACCATTTAGGCAGGTAAAGTAAAACATTTTATGTCAATCACACTGCTGCCATGTCTCTGCAAAGCAGTGTCTGTATTGCTTTGCACTTGTATACCTTGCTGTTCACCCCAAATATGTGTACTTACTGCATTTCTATGATGTATTGGTGAAATCCAGTGCTTATTAGAATTTTCAGCTGTATGGTAAATGCTTACCTAATTTCAGAAAGCACGTCTTTTCCTATTGCAGTGTTTTGATGGAGCAGGATGTAGAAGGGAACTGAATAGCCTCTGGACATTACTGCCTTTATTTGCTTCCCTTGTATGATGTCCAGCCATGCCTGCAAGTGAAGGGACAGATTACCTTAGTCCTTCTTTAGAATAGGACAGTAGGGCAAGGTGTTAGACAGTAGGCTGCTCTTGAAGGATGATTCTGGGTATCAAAAAGAAAAAACTCTGGTATCCCTCGAAGTATTAGAAAACCCAGTATGCAACCTCTACTGGGTCAAAAATAAACCAAGAAGAAAACTTTGCAGTGTGGCGGGTGTGATGTTCACTTCCTGAATTATGTTAAGCACCTAGTTCATTAACAGAAATCTAACTGTAAAATATGTGCTACAAAATAATAAAATAGAAAGTGATAGATAGTCCACAGTTGAGTTAAAATGGAATATCCATTATTAAAACACACAAACAAGCATTCCTAGTTGAGTATGATGAAAAGCATAAAAAATATTCCTTATTTATATAAAAATCAGATTATTTGGAGCAAGGGAGTGGTTACAGAGGGTGGTTCTGTTAAGAGCAGTAAAAGCATTGCAGTCATTCCTTTAAGTCCCCCTTCCCCCTTATCACCATAGTGTAATCAGGGACTGTGCTACCTAAAACTGAAATTAAAAAGCTAGAGCCAAATTACAGCTTATTAACACTTTATGTAGGCTAACCAATTAATCCATGCTGTATTAATTAACTAACAAAATGATTGGCTAACTAATAATCAAGGTTTGCTAGCTTTGCAAAAGACGCTCGTTGCTTGAGCGATTCAATTTTAATACGCCTCCACTTTATTTTTCCACTACTAGCATGATAACACCCTGTTTATCATTGCGCTCGATTGGAGAGGGTTTTTTTTTTTTCAAATTAAATAGCTGTTGTAAGCTAGCGACTTGCTCCTGTTGTGCCTTCACATTTAATTTTTCAACTTCTTTTTGTTATGCAGTGACTATCTGTGATCCTTGTGCAGTTCTATCCTGACCATGACATTACTGTAAAGATGAGTGTGTTATCCTTGTTGACAGCACTGTAAGACCATTACTGTTCAGCACAACAGTACTCTAACATATGTACTTTTTCCTTGGTGCTTGTCTGAATTTGCTTATTGCAGACTTAATTTGAGAGGTTGTAGAATGGATTTAGTCATTGCTAGTAACTGTGGTTAATGTACATGTTCGCTTTTGAATCTCAGTGTCTCTGCATACCTATGTGCATAGATGTGTAATTACATTCAGTTGTATTTATTAATTCCCTGTTTTGTTACCTGCTACCACTACTACAGTCTTCTTCTCTTTCTCTGTTACACTAAAGGCCTTCTTCATTTATTTCCCCCCTGACTACCTCACCCCCATTTCTATCAAGTCTGTCTGTAAAACCCTGTGTTCACTCACCAGTGAAGTTTTTTCACTTATAACATCATCCATTCTTCTGCTTTTTCTAGGCTATAAATACAGCTATACCAACAGTGTGGAACACCTCTGTACCCAGTCCGTAGAAAAACGTGTCTTCTCAACACTGCCAGAAAGAACTACAGAACGCAACCGCTGTTGATGTATGTTACTGATACAGTTTTCTGCAATTTAACCTGTGTATATACGGTTGTAAGCACATCACCAAACCAGACCCTACCCTCCTGCTATCCCCCTCTCCACATAGCCAATTCCCACTGACTCTTGTAAGTTACTGTTCTTTCCATCCATCTATCCTAACTGTACTCCATACTTCCTGGTCACCATTCTACTCTACATCACCCTTAGTTTTTCTCATTTACCTTCAGTGTCTGGGTTTTTAAAGATTACCTGTGACTTTCCTTTTTTACAGCTTCTCTGTTTCATTTTTATCTGTTCTGCCACCATCTGGTCTAGCCTGCTATGCTCGGGCTAACTACCCTCCCATACCCTACCCCCAATTCACACCCACCCCCACTACAACTAAATTTATTCTCACCAGGCCACACCTACCACACCCAGTTATCCAGTCATTGTCTCTACTGCTTAACAAGACACATACCATCCCTACAGCTTAACAAGCTACATACAACTCCATACAAAACCACCCTCTCATCACCACTAACCCCCACAATGCTTTGCCAGAGATGGTCTGCACCTGTCGCCCCTGGGATTCAGGTTACTGGATAAGGCTCTTGCCACCCCTATAGTGCCTTTTTAAGGCAAAGTTCAAAGGACAAAACCACCACTGTAAGAGGTACAAGCATGCAAAATCTGAAGGTAATGCTACTCAATGCTAGAAGTCTAAACCTCAAAATACACTCTCTCGAGGCACTCCTAAAAATGGAGAACATCGATATCTGTGCAGTAACTGAGACCTGGTTCAAGGCTCCAGAGAGCACCCCTGCAATACCAGGCTACAACTCTTACCACACTTTTCGGCCACCAAACCAGGATCGAAACACTAAAGGTGGAGGAGTGTCTATATTCACCATGGATATTCACAACATTCGCAAGGTAAGACTGCAATCTAAATTGTAGCTTGCTACAGATCCCCCACCATGCTTCAAGATTCTCACTACACCTTTCTAAACATACTGGAAAATATCAGGATACAACCAAACACCCTAATACTGGGTGATTTTAACTACCCTGCCATTAACTGGGAAAACTACTCGTGTACCAGCACTTTTGCCCAACAGTTCTTGGAATTCATAAATTCCAATGCCCTGGATCAACTAATCCTTAGTCCCACCAGGGGCTCCAATATCCTAGACCTGGTCATTACCAACTTAGGAAATCGATGCTCCACACCTATGGTCACCCCCTTGTTGGTCAGGTCTGACCATAAGGTAATCACCCATGACATCCACATCCCACCCCCACCCCCCAGTAAGGAAACATCTGTAAAAAAAAACTTCTCCAAAGCCAACTTCATGCTACTCAAGTCAGAAGTGACAAACTTCATGACACCCATGCAGACAGGAACTGAAAGTTCGACTGCTGAATCCTACAGTAAGTCACTGTACAAGCACATCCACTCGTGCATGAATTGTGCCATCCCCAATAGAACCAAGACGCTCTCCTCCAAAAAAGGAAGCCAGTCTGGTGGTCCCTTGCATAAACAAACTTTACAACAAAAGGAAGAAACTGTTGCAGAAAAGAGGGAAATCCCAGGATGCAAAAAACTCCCTTACCAGTCTCAGTAAGAAGCTGAGATCCCTCATAAAATCCTCCAAAGCTGGTTATGAAAATAAAATTGCAAAAGATTCCAAAGACAACCACAAGGCATTCTATAGCTATGTCAAGAATCTAAATGGTAATGTTCAGATCTGCTCTGAGCTACAACAGAATGGCATTAAATATACTGATCCCAAGGATATTGTCAATATCCTTGCAGATTGATTCAGTGCAAACTTCACTCCCATCTCACCCCCTAAAGGGCCCTTCTCAATACCGAAGGATTGCCAAATTACAGTAATAACGGCCACACAGGTAAAAAACTCACTCTCCAAAGTTAAGAATACAGCATCCATGGGACCAGATGACATCCCAGGCTGTGTACTACATGAACTACAAAATGAACTGGCACCTCACCGAAGTGTCATGTTTAATCATAGCCTCACCTCAGGCTTCATGCCCACTGAGTGGCACACAGCTACAGTTATCCCACTCCACAAGCCTGGAAACTACCGCCCCATCAGTCTGATGATCCTGATCTGCAAGGCCATGGAACGGATTATCATGGAACCAAAGACATTGGCAACCTTCAAACACTGGACCCCACCCAGTTTGGGTTTGTGAAGGGTCAATCTTGTCTCCTGAACCTGAATGACTTCTTCGAATCAGTCTCCAGAGCCGTGGACAAGAGTAAGGTGGTCCACACAGCCTATCTGGACCTCACCAAGGCCTTCGACACCATCCTCCACTCTGGAATCATAGATAAACTTACTAAGCTGGGCATTAATCCCTACATCACTCGATGGGTTGCCAACTGGCTTACTGGCAGAACCCACACTGTCTGAAGTACAGGCCAACACTTAGGTACTCTGGCTAACAAAGTTTGCAGATAACTGCAAACTGGGAGCCATTATTGAATCCCCAAATGGTGTGGATATTCTACAAAAGGGCCTTACAGAAACAGATGCGTGGTGCCAGAGCCATGGGCTCAAGCACAATGCCAAGAAATGTATAGTTATCCCCTTTGGGAAAAAAACATGTACCCGTGAATTACCATATAGGTGGCAGTACACTAAACACCAAAAGTGTGATAAGAGACTTAGGGACACAGGTGGACAGTGGTCTCGCCTTCGATAACCACATCGCCACAACAGTCAGGACATCCTTCTATGTGGCACACCTCATCACTAAGGGCTTTTCATCCAGAAAAAAGGAGGTAATTTTCCCACTGTACTCATCCCTCATTACACCCATTATAGAATACAACGCCCCGTTTGGTATGTACCTCTCAAGACATCTGCAACAACTGGAAAGGCCACAGTAATACCTCACTAAAAGAATCATAGGCCTAAAGCAGATGCCATATGCTGACAGTCTAAAAAAAAAACTCCACCTATACTCTATCACATATCGTCTTCTCAGAGGTGATCTCTGCTTAACACACAAGGCCATGTCAAACCCAGAGCTGTTGGACATGCTACACTTTAAGAAATCCCAATCCCTCAGAGACGCACGCTCCAGGGATCTAAACCTTGTCATCACAATGAACAAAACATGCTGGAGGGATAGATTCCTGACCCAGAGACTCAGGAATAGACTGCCCATACATGTCAAGCAGAGCGCCTCTTTGGCACTCTTCAAAAGGAACCTTGACGATTGGATGGGAGATAGGAAATTCACCCCGGGGATCACGTCAGTCACCCTGCTAGACAGGGTTCCAGGGAAGTAAATACTGTGGGAAGAAATTGCCAGGGAATTGTTATGGCTAGGATAGTATAGGCCCTAGGGCTGATAGCCTAGTACCAACCTATGAAACAAAATCAGTACAAGTAACACCATCTATCCTACAGTGTTACTGTTACACACTTCTTTCCTCTTTTTACTAATTGTAGCCCTTCATCTTGCCTTATATCACAATCGGCTAATCTCAAAAATGTCCTCTCCTACCCACCCTTTACTGTCTCCTCCACACACTGCTTACACAAACATTGCCATATCACCACATCTCTTCACCAGTACAGAATTTTTTACTTGCCAATATACACAACAACCAGTTACACCCTATCTAAATTGTAAATACGCTAAACTAACACCTAAACTCCCTACACATGTTGCTTCACAAAATATGTCTCCTCCAACTAAGACATCCACCCCAATCCAGGCCCTAAACCCTCTCAACAGGCACCCCACACACCACCCACTACACAATCCCAGTTCTTCACAAATCTATCACATAATGGCTCTAACCTTCTACTTATATGAATGTTAGGAGCGTCACCAACAAAATTGAGTTTCATGGCTTCCTCTCCCTATACTCCCCTGACATAGCAGTCGTAACTGAAGCATGGCTAAAACCTCACGTCACTCACAACAAAATTCTAACTCTGGGTTATAATCTCCACAGGCTGTATAGAATGCACAAACAAATCTGTAAAAGTATACTAAAACTTGAATGCTTAACTTAACCCACCAGGACTCAATAACACTGAAATATTAATTACCAGTCTTGAAATGAATCCCCAAACATATATAATCATTATGTCAGTCTACATTTCACCTGGCAACAGCCTCCCTATAATTTAAACTTTTCATGATTGGTCTTCCTTTACATTTAATCAGGAAACCATAATACAGCAGAGAGTCTGTTATCAGAAAAGTCAGTTATCAGAACCAGCCTTCCAAAGTTTTAGGGTAGGAAAAATCATAAAGTCTGAATATCTAAACAGTATGCGTATTTGCTTGAGCATGTTTTTTGAGCTTATAGCCAGCTTGTGTGTGAAAAATATTCTTTATTGTCCGTTGGAATCGCTGAATGGTTGAAAAGTGTATCCCTGCATGCAGAAAAAACAAGATTTTACAAGTTTTTTATCCAGTTCAATTATATGTTTGATTATCCGAACAATTTGATTTTTCAAACTACCCTAGGTCCCAATTAGTTTGGATAATCAATTCTCTACTGTAATGGGGACTTCGTATGGTCTGTCTCACCTGTGCCTCCGACAACCTCTCTAACTTTATAAACCTATACAGATGCACCCAACAAAACAGTCCCCAACTAGAACAGACAAAACACAGCAATAAGCAGGCAACACATGACTGGACGTTAATCAACAAGCCATCACTAACCCATCTGTCAGGTTGCCTCCCTGACAGCCTCAGTGACCACCTACCTATCTACTTAGGCAACATCTTTATCCTCAAAAAAAAAAATCCATTTATAAACAAATTCATAACAAAAAACACTTTTTACCTGATACTTTCATATCACTCCTCCAGCACTGCGACTGGTCCCCCTAAAGCATCTCCAACTTGATTCTGCCATATAGTACTTTAATAACAATTTCTTAAACATACTAAACAGATTAGCACTCTTCAGGAATATCCATGTAAAATCAATCTATGTGCCTTGGTTATCTAAAGATACCAAAAACTACTAAAGCTGAGAGACAAAGTCTGGACACAGTATTAGGTCAACAAAAGTCAAGCCACTCTAGACTAATACCGCCATCTAAGAAACAATTCCAGAAAAAATAAAAACAAATCAAGAATGATAAAAAAGCATACTGTACTAAGACCCAACAAAAATTCTAGGGTGCTCAAAAACAACTTCTACTACCTGGCCAATCCTCAACTCCAACCCCCCCCCCCCCCCACGCACACACACACACACACAAATACTAGTGACAGCATAGCTATCCAGTTTAATACATATTTTACAAACACTATACTATCTCTAATCAAAAACAACAGTACTCCCCTGGTCATTCTTATAAAAAGCTGAAACAACTGCCAGTTCATTCTTCCTAAAAACCAGTCCAAACCAGCACCATAAAAAATTACTTGACAAACTTAAACCCACATCTCTTGCAGCAGATCAACTTCCATCCGAATATCCCAAACTAGCAGCAAACGTTATTTCTCTCTTGTGATCAACTGATCTGTCACAGAACAATATATCCCCAAGCTCTAGAAAATATCCTATATCACCCCTCTCCATAAAGGCGGCACCTCAGCAGACCTCTCTAACTACCAACCAACAGCCATATTATCCCCACTCTTCAAAATTCTAGAGAAGTGTATACATACTCAACTCATGAACTACCTTCTAAGCAATAACCTATGTACCAGCTCCCAACAAGACTTTAGACATGGTCACAGTACCACAACCACCTGTATAAGCTTTACCAGCACAGTCAACCATCTCAGAAATCATGGGCAATTGGTTTCCTGCATCTTTCTAGCCATGTCCAAGACATTCAATATGGTTTCCCACCATAGACTCTTTAAACTCGCATCCCTAAACCTAAGCCAAACAACCCTCTCTTGGTTTCACATCTACCTATCTGATCGACAGCAAGCAGTCAGATGGCAAATAGATCTGTCCTCCCTGTCACAGTTGGCATCCTACAAGGTTCAATCCTAGGGCCACTTCTCTTTTTTGTCTTCACCAACAAACTCTATACTGCTACTAACCTACCCACGATCATTCAGTACGCAGATTGCTCCACGTTCATCTGTGCTGCTCCTTCCCTTTCACAGCTCCAAAAATAACCCAACAATCCTTCTTGGCCATTAAATCCTGGCTCTCCAACTATCAACTTATTCTCACTCCCATTAAAACTAAGTCAGTGCACTTCGCCAACAGCAAATCTCCTGATCTTACATCCTCCTTTCTCATCTTTTCAGCAAACAGTACCAGAATTGAACCTGTCCCCCACACTAAACTGCTTGGTGTCACCATAGACAACAGCTTGAGTTTTGATAGACACTTGGCAGTAGTTATCAAAAAAGACCCATATAAAGCTTGGCTCCCTCTATAGAGTCAAACCATATCTCATTAGCTGTACCAGACAAACTACCAGGACCCACCTACTATCTACCCTGCAGTATGCCTCACCCATCTTCACCAACCTTAAGAAATCAGACCAAGCCAAAAATGAAGCCTGCTATAACAGAGTTGCCAGATTTGTCACAAACTCATCATACAGATCCCACCACTGTGCTGCCATTCGTTAACTAAACTGGCTAGAACTACCCAACATCATATCCTTCAATCAAATCATGAATGCTCATACCATAATATACCAACCTGACAAGTGCCCCACTCTTCAAAATATCCTAGAACTCTACTCCAATAATAAAACCCTAAGATCTTCTGATAAATTTATATTAAACGTCACAAATTCTAACAACACTTTTGGTGATTCTCTTTACTCCAGTCATACATCCAGGGACTGGAATGCTATCCTTCAACATATCCGTAATATCATCAACCCATCCAAGTGTTAACTTGTCAAGCCACAATTAACTGGCAACTGTCTCTGTTCATGTACAGCCCCAGGCTGATGGGCCATTAATTCTACTAGCTTCTTCCTGCACTCTCTAACTCTCACACATCCCTGTAAACCTCTTTCTTCTACTCCATTCTCCCTCTATCTCTTTAACCCCCCCTAATTTACTCTTTTCTCCTTCCTAGCATCTAGCTTTTTCTCATTGTCCACTGTAGAAATGCCTGCACACCAATTCGTAGCTGATGTATCTTTGTGTAAGTAATAATCTGTAGTTCTCTAGGTATGATTGTTTACTTTGTAACTAATATGTGACTACATTGTATCTGAAGTGTGCTTGTTAAATTATAATGTTAAGTTGTCTATCTCGCCTTCGTTCTTGCTGGTTGGGATCAGAGCCAATCCTCGGCTCTGACTCGGCCATCTTCTATAGCTCGAGAGCTGTCTACTGGCTCGAGGCTACCCCTTATCCCATGATGCCTAGCGCTAGCTACCCAAATCTCGTTTGCCACTTCAGCTGTGAGGTGTCATTTTTCTGGCTCAGGCTCATATAAAGTTTCTTTATAGAACTTTTTTATTAGAAATAGTCTTTTCCAGAGGGGCTTTTGTTAGTTTTAGTCTTATACTTGTGTTAGCTAAGTGTGTATTTGTAGCTTCCTTTCCTTCCCTTTAGAACTTGTTTAATTTAGAGAGTTCTCTCCCCCCCACCTTATTCCTGTCAGGTTAGCCATTTAAGTTAGAGGCTTTCCTTCTATCTTCTTTATAGGCTAGCCGTTTGAGTTAGAGGCTTTCCTAATAAAAAACAAACAAACAAAAAAAAAAACTTTAGCTTTAGTCTGTAGTGTACTGTGTTTTTCTCTTTAGACTGTATTTTGATTGGTTAGCTATTGTATTTTTTGTTGCAGGTTGTCCAAAGAATCCAAGGTGTCTGGGTTCAAGAAGAGTGACTCATGCTGTCAGAAAATGTCTCTGACAGATGGGCACACTTCTTGCGTCTATTGTTTAGGCGCTGTGCACCTGCAGGACTCTTGTTCTATCTGCCATGCATTTAGTCCAAGAGTTCTGCAGGAGTGTAAGAATAAGCTTATTCTTAGTGGCCTTTCAAAGCCCCAGGATTCACCGGCCAAGACTCAGCCCATGAAATCCCCTAAATCTACCAGATCATCGGCTCCAAGTTCGGAGCCGTGTTTGGTTCAGACTCTACCTGCTGCTTCGGTTCCGGCTGGAACCGATAAGACTATCTCCCCGTTGGTGCCATCAGAAACTTCGGAGCCTTCGTGGAGCCACAAGAGGCTGAGGTCCCCTTCTCTGGAATCTATACATTCAGCTCCTTGGTCTCCCCTGCTGCAAAGCGAGCGCAGTCACAGATTTTCTCACTCTTCTCTATCCTCTAGACTCTCGGATCATGACGTAGAGAGAGGGGTCAGTAGGTTGCTAAAGTCGCAGGCACTTGCCAAGATGTTGTCCAGCCCTCCTCAACAGGTGTCTGCTCCATCCACCTCTATCGATGTTCCTCCTCCGACTCCATTGAGCTCGGAGCCGGAGTTCGTTGGGGTTCGAGTAGTGGAACCGTCGGCTCCGATAACTTTATCTCCGGTTCTGTCGTCGGCTCAGATTCCCTCTATAGTGCCGTCGAGGGATCTGGGCGCCGGGGCTCCCTTCTCGGCTCTGAGGGGGTGAGTGGCATCTGACCCTTGTCCAACCCCATTCTCCCTCTCGGAGCTTCGGAGCAGGTGAGCTTGGCTCCTACATCGGCCTCGGAGCCGTCTCCCTCGGTGCAGAGAAGGATTCCGATTTCCTCTGAACTGGAGCCTTCTCTGCATCGTGGCGGGGACGCCTTCGATGTCATGAGGAGTGTGCTGGCCACTGAGTCAGCTCCACTATCGGCCCCATCGGCTCCATCCCCTGTAGTGCCTGTGCCAACCTCTGCTCCTCCTCCAGACCCCAAGAGTGGGGAACCGGTGCTCCAGGGCACCCCATTGGGTGTTTCCTCTTCTTCTGAGGCCTCCCAGAACATTCACAGGAGCCTCCTCATAAGAAGTGCAGGAGGAAGCACATTGACT
Source organism: Protopterus annectens (assembly GCF_019279795.1). Taxonomy (NCBI): domain Eukaryota; kingdom Metazoa; phylum Chordata; order Ceratodontiformes; family Protopteridae; genus Protopterus; species Protopterus annectens. The sequence continues at coordinate 287,425,495 of NC_056747.1, read as the reverse complement.
TCCCTGAGACTGTCACTTTGGATACAGACTTAGATGATTCGGAAGGGTCCCCGAGATCCCCCTCTGAAGATGTTTCCTTTCCAGACATCCTTGAAATGCTTAAGCAGAGGGGAACTGGAATCCCCTAGCTCCTACCAAGGATGAGTCTGTATTCCTGGCTGCGTTCGGTTCTCGACCTTCCACCTCCTGGGTTTCGCCGCCTCTCGATCCACTTATATCTATGGTGGCTTGAAAGGCTTGGTCAGCCTCAGATACAGTGGAACCAACTCCGAGGAGACCTGGCAAGTTCATCACAGCACCCCATGATAAGCAGTTCCTTACCAAAGGTGTTTCTGTTAATGCCATGGTGGTAGCAGCAGCCACCAGAAAAGAGGTAGCGGAAACCTCTTCGTCTGTCCATCCTCCTAACAAGGAGTCTAGGACCATGGACAGATACGGGAAGTGAATGTTTGCTTCAGCGACCTTTTCTATGAGGTCACTGAACTACTTATGCCATTTTACCCGGCTTCAGAGGGATCTCCTTAAAGAGTTCGGAGATACCCTTCAAGATCCATCAGCTGAGGGGGCTCAAGCTAAAGTGTAGTCATCTCCTCCATGAGGCTCATTTCTTATGCAGCCGATGGTGCGAGTAGAGCCGCAGGTACGGGCATGGCCCTTAGGAGACATGCATGGATGCTGCTATGTAACTTTGCGGAACCCTTTAGAGCGTCATTCACCAACACTGCCTTTGATGGTTCCTTTCTTTTTGGACCACAGGTGAAAGACACTTTGACTAGGTGTGAGCAAGAAGGCAAGACTCTCTCTGCCGTGGGAGTCCGTTTTTCCACTCCTTCCAGACCATACCCTAAGGGTCAGAAGAGTGGTAAAATGTGGTTCCGAAAATCCCAGGGAGCCTCGCCTGACGCACGTAGCGATTTTTCCTCCAGGGGCAGAGGGGGAAATAACAACAATAGACGCCACCCTCGTGGCAGAGGGGGTTCGCAGAACCAGGGCAACAGAGAATCCTTCTCTGAGAAGCCCTTTCAACATCCCTGAAGGGTTGCCCGGCTGCCTGCCTATGGAGGCAGTTGGAGGAAGACTTTCACTGTACCCAAAAGCCTGGCAAAATTTAACGCAAGACAAATGGGCATGGTCAGTTATATGCGGAGGTTACAAAATTCCCTTCTCTCAACACCCCCCCCTACCATCGAGCAAATCCCTTCCAGATGTTCCACCCAATCTGAGGGACCAAGCAGTCGTAGAAGTTTCAAGACTGCTAGAAAAAAAGAGTCATCCAGGAAGTCCCAGCAGACCAGCATGGATCCGGAACTTACTCAAGGTTCTTTTTGGTACCAAAAAAGACAGGAGACTGGAGACCGATTCTGGATCTCAGCAGACTAAACAAGTCTGTTCAAAGAACAAAGTTTCGGATGGTCACGCTACAGTCCATTCTACCCTTTCTGGGTCAGGACAATTGGATGTGCTCCATAGATCTTCAGGATGTGTACTACCACATCAAAATGGACAGGCGCTCCAGGAGATTCCTTCGCTTCTGGCTGGGAGCCAGTCATTACCAGTTCGGAGCTCTGCCCTTTGGTCTCTCCACAGCCCCCAGGGTGTTCACCAAATGTATGGCAGTGGTCACGGCTCACCTGAGACATCGAGGATTCCAGGTGTTTCCATATCTAGACGACTGGCTCCTCACTGCTACTACCAGGCATCAAATTTTGCAAGCCAGGGACTACACTATCACAATCTGCTCCCAGCTAGGCATTACAATAAACTTTGAAAAATCTGCCTTGTTGCCTTGTCAATCTATCACCTATATAGGAACAGACTTGGACACAAAGAACATGTCTGCAAGGCTACTGCCAGAAAGGGTGTCTACAATTCGCCAGCAAGTACAAATTTTAATGCAGAGCAAAAGGATCCAAGTCAGGTTCGTCCTTCAAACTCTGGGTTCCATGGCAGCGGCAATTCTTCTAATCCCACTGGCCCGCTTTCACGTGAGGATCCTTCAGTGGCTTCTGTTCACACAGTGGTCTTTCCAACAGCTACCCATGTCTCGCATGATCATGATTACAGAAGCATGCAAAAGGCACCTTTCCTGGTAGATGGTCTCCCCACTAGTGACTCGGGGCAGACCCTTCATTCAGCCCCCTCCGGTTGCCACAGTGACCACAGACTCCTCCCTGATAGGGTGGGGGGGGCATTATCAGGGCAGGACAGTCCAAGGCACTTGGCAGCCTAATGAGTACCACCTGCATATAAATGTCCTAGAAATGAGAGCCGTGCTCCTAGCGTTGCAAGCTCTTCAAGACTCTCTCCCTTCTGGGACCATTGCAATTCAAACGGACAACATGTCAGTGGTCTGGTATATCAACAAGCAGGGCAGAACCAAGTCCTACCCCCTATGTCGAGAAGCACTCAGACTCTGGCAGTGGGCGATTTCTTCCCAACGATTTCTGATTGAGACGCACATCCCTGGGAGGTCCAATGTCATAGCGGACAGGCCCAGCAGAGCTATTCTCATGCCTCACGAGTGGTCTCTGAATCAGGTAGTTGTGGATCTGATCTTCCGCAAATGGGGACAGCCTTGCTGCGATCTTTTTGCCACCCCCTTCAACAGCAAATGCAGCAACTACTTCTCCCTTTTTCCGCTTCCAGGTCACACACCCAGAGACACTCTAGTCCACGATTGGCCTCAGGGACTTCTTTATGCCATCCCACCGTTTCCCCTGATACCGAAACTCATACAGAAAGCAATATCGTTGGGTTGCACAATAATCCTCATTGCCCCCTACTGGCCTCAACGGATATAGTTTCCGTTCCTGCACCATTACCTTCTCGATCAGTCCTGGACTCTGGATCCGATTCCAGACCTACTGATTCATTAATCAGGCGGGCTGCATCAGTCCCTCCAGCTCACAACTTGGTCCACTTCCAACCTTAGCCAGGCTTCCTAGCATTTCCCCGGCCGTGTGTGAGATTATTGTCTCCTCTCACAAGTCCACAACTAGAAAGACTTATGCTAGCAAATGGAAACGGTTTTCTTGTTGGGCAGAGGCTAGGAACGTAGATCCTTTTTCAGCCCCAGTCCACGAAATTTTGGAGTTCCTAGCACAACATTTTCAATCTGGGTCCGCTTCTGCTACAATCCGGGTTCAATTGGCGGCCATTTCTAACTTTCATGTTGGGTTGTCAAATTCAAACATTATGTCTCATAAGCTCTGTAAAGCCTTTTTAAGAGGGACTACTCTCCTTAGACCTCCAGTGAGAGATCCCCCTTCTCTTTGGGACCTTAATTTGGTACTAACCTCCTTAATTATGCCTCCCTTTGAACCTGCAGCATCCTGCTCCATTAAGTTCCTGTCTTGGAAAACACTTTTTCTGGTAGCTATTACTTCATCCAGACGCATCTCTAAACTTCAGGCACTATGTGTTTGTCCTCCATACTTGGTTTTTCATAAGGACAGGGTTGCTCTGAGGACTAATCCCTCGTTCCTTCCGAAAGTCTGCTCAGAAAATAATTTAAACCAATCTGTAGACCTTCCTGTGTTTTTCCCCAACTACACCAACAAGACAGAATACAAATTACACCAATTGGACATTCATAGACAATTGTGTTTTTATTTGCATAGGACTAAGGATATAAGGAAGTCGAACCAACTATTCCTTTCCTACACTCTAGGCAAACAAGGTCTCCCAGTTTCCAAAGTGACCTTATCCAGGTGGTTGTCTCACATTATTACTTTCATTTATCAATTGAGAAACAAAGAGTTGCCTATCAAACCAAAAGGTCATTCTTCTAGGGCTTTGGCCACCTCGGAAGCCTTCCAATCTAGGTTGCCCATGGACTCTATCTGTGCAGCTGCTACGTGGGCAAATCCTTATACCTTTATTTCTCATTACACGCTAGATATGGTCTCCAGGAGCAGAGCTGACTTTGGTTCCACTGTTCTGAAGACTCTCTTCCAATGAGCCGCCCAGGATTGTTGGTGCTAGGGACGCTGTCTCAACCAGCAAGAATGAAGGCGAGATAGACAACTTAACATAAAGAAGTTATGTACCTACCATAATGTTCCATGTTGGTTGTCTTCATCTCGCCTTCTTTCTTGCGTCCCACCCTCCGTCCCCCTGTCCTATTGGATTGAGAGGAGTTTTGGTCTCACTGGCTGAGTGTTCTCTGGTTTGTTTCCTCTACTGACTTAGAGAGTATGACAGGTATGCTCAACCTGTTTGTTTAGACAGGTTGATTCTCTGGCTATGTCTGGGGTTAGCTATTACAAACGAGATCTGGGTAGCTAGTGCTAGGCATCATGGGGTAAGGGGTAGCCTCGAGCCAGTAGACGGCTCTCGAGCTATAGAAGATGGCCGAGTCAGAGCCGAGGATCGGCTCCGATCCCAACCAGCAAGAGAGAAGGTGAGATGAAGACAACTAACATGGAACATTATGGTAGGTACATAACTTCTTTTTTCTGAGCTTGCTAAATTGTATTTTGGAGCTTTTCTCCCCGATTCTGTGCTGAAAACTGGCTACTAGCCCAGTCGGACCTTCCTGGTAAAAAATGTGAAATAAATAAAATAAAGATCTACCACTATACATTTGTCAGAATAGATATTAATAAATAAAAAATAAGCCACTTTTAACAAAGATCGTTTTCATATTTCATCAAGTTTGTGTGTCAATAACAAATTATAAAATGACTGAACGTGTGTAAGTCTACAAGTGAAATCCTAAGTAGGATGAAAACTGAAAATATAATTGATAAGGTAGAAATACAGTGATAAATGTTAAAAATAAATAAAGCACTAAAGCCATGGGAATCTGTTAAAGTATGGCATCTAACTAGGAAAACAGTTTGAATGTGTAAGAGTGCACTCAAGAGAAGTGTCCCGCTTGAAAACACATGTACCCTTATAAGTGGAACCATCAGAAATGCACCATACGGAGTTAAACCAGCTGAACCATGTACTTTTTATACTTACAAGTAATGTGCAGAACAAAGTTATGCTTAATTAATTCTAAAGTTAAATGATCCCAACTAGCTGATTTTAACATTTTAATTGCATATGTAAAGAGCATTGAATGTGAATCATATGACTACCTTATGTTGTTTTTTTTTTCCTTCTCACTGTTAATATCTATCAGATTTTAAGTCTTCAATTTGCTATGATACCTGTGTATAAGACTAAGTTCATAGGTTCATACTAGGCTATCTGCCCTAGGGCATTTATAAGCCTAGCCAGGCTTTCACCACCCATTTTAAATTAATTTTGCTATGCCCTTTTTTGAGGTTAGTATACTGTGCTTCTGTCTAACAGTGACACAGAAGTGATACCCGGGGTAAACCTACGATCTCCCATCCACTCATCAAGATTCCTCTTGAAGAGAGTCAATGAGGGACTCTGCCTAACCTGGACTGGGATTTTATTCCAGAGTGAAGGGAGCCTCTGGGTTATGAATCTATCCCTCCAGCATGTCCTATTTATTTCAGTGCTGAGGTTCAAGTCTCTCGAGCGCGTGGTTCGATGGGATTTGCATTTTCTGAGGTGCAGCATGTCCATTAATTCCGGGTTGGACATGGCTTTATACGTCAGGCACAGATTGCCTCTGAGCAGGTGGTATGCCACTGAGTAGAGCTGGAGTTTCTTTAACCGGGCAGCATATGGCATCTGTTTGAGCCCTTTGATCCTCTTGGTGAGGTACTTTTGGGGTCTTTCCAGTTGCTGCAGGGGTCTGGTAAGGTACATCCCAAAAGGGGCATTGTACTCAATTATTGGCCTGATGAGGGATGAGTAAAGAGGCACGATGACCTCCCCTGATCTAGATGTGAATCCCTTCATGATTAGGTGGGCTATATAAAATGTTTTTCTAACCACTTTGGCCACGTGGTTGTCAAATGAGAGATTGCTATCAACTTGGGTCCCCAGGTCCCTAATTACTTCTTCTGTACTTAATGGATTACCACCTATGTGGTAATTTGTAGGCACTTTGTTTTTGCCAAAGGGGATGACTATACACTTTTTGGCGTTTAGCTTGAGGCCATGGCTCTGGCACCAGTTGTCTCTTTCTATGAGGCCCTTTTGGAGGATGCTTGTGTCAGCTGGAGAGTCGATTATGGCACCCAGTTTGCAGTCATCTGCGAACTTGGTCAACCACAGTCCTTCCATGTTGGCCTGTACCACCGAGAAATATATACTGAACAAGAGAGGTCCCAGGACTGAGCCTTGTGGGATGCCACTTGTAACTGGTTTGGAGTCTGACATGGCTCCAGCAATTCTAACCATGTGGGTTCTGTCCTTGAGCCAGTTTGCAACCCATCTAGTGACATAAGGGTTTATATTTAAGCTGGTGAGCTTATCTATATTGCCAGAGTGGGGTATTGTATCGAAGGCTTTTGCAAGGTCCAGGTAGGCTGTGTGGACCACCTTCACCTCATCAATGGCCTTGGTGACTGTTTCAAAGAAGTCAACCAGGTTTAAGAGGCAGGATCTGCCCTTAACAAAGCCGAACTGGGTAGGATCCAGTGTCTGTAGGTCCCCAATATATTTATTTATGAGGTCCATGATGATCCTTTCCATAGCTTTGCAGACCAAGCTAGTCAGGCTTATGGGGCGATAGTTTCCAGGATCCGTTGAGGCACCACCTTTGTGGAGAGGGACCACTGTTGCTGTATGCCACTCTTTGGGTACATATCCTGTAGTAAGGCTGAGATTGAACAGTAGTTTTATGTTTGGGTTTAACTCTTCTTGGAGTTCATGTAGGACGCAGCCCGGGGCACCGTCTGGTCCCAGTGATGCTGTGTTTTTTGCTTTGGAGAGGGCGGCTCTTACCTGAGCATCTGAGATGTCAGGGGGGCAGCACTCTGATGGGATAGATATTTGCCCTTTTGGTGGGGAGGGGGGGGGAGTTTGCGCTGAACCTGTCAGCTAGCATGTTGGCAATGTCTGTGGGTTCGGTGTATTTTTTGTCATTTTGGACTAATTCTGTGCATATCTGGGAATTCCCACCCAGGTTACTAACATAACTAAAGAAAGCCTTGTGATTATCCTTAGTGTCCTGTGCAATTTTTCTCTCGAAGCTGGCCTTAGACGATTTTATGAGTGCCCGTAGTTTTTTGCTAATACTGATCAGAGATGCCTTCCCTTTTTGGGATTTTGCTCTATCATGTAGTAGCTTCCTCCATCTATTGTATAGTTTGTTTATGGCTGGGGTCCACCAGACAGGACATCTGCCTTTGGAGGATTGGGTGTTGGTTTTATTTGGGATTGCATGATCCATGCATTCCTGAAGGTGTTCATAGAATGCGTTTATAAAGGATTCTGCGGTCTGGGCCGTATTTTCCACAGGCCCGGGGGCTTTGAAGGATTCCACCTCAGTTTTGAGGAGTGTGAAATTTGCTTGAGAGAAGTTTTTCACTGTGGTTTTCTGGGCAGGGGGTGGGGTCGGGATGTGAATATCCAGTGAGATTAGTTTATGGTCTGATCTTACCAATGAGGGATACACTTCTGGTCTGGAGCATAAAGTCCCCATGTTGGTGATGATCAGGTCCAGTATGTTTTCCCCTCTTGTGGGAGTGGTAACAAGTTGTTCCATAGCATTTGAGTTTATAAATTCTAGGAACCTTTGGGCTAGGGTGTTGGAGCTAGAGTAATGCTCCCAGTCTATGTTTGGGTAGTTGAAGTCACCCAATATAATGGTGTTCGGAGAGAACTTCATATTTTCCAGTGTTCTCAGGAAGGCCAAGTGGGGTTCCTGGGTTTGGGAGGGTGGTCTGTAGCGCAGGCTATAAACTGGAAGGCAGTTTTACCCACTGTTAGTTACACATGGATAGTCTCTGATGCTTCGTGCTGTGCCACCAGCCTGGAGGTGTGGGTATCTTTGATGAATATTGATACTCCCCCTCCTTTTGTGGTTCGGTCCAAGTTTTGGGGCCGAAAAGCATGGTATGAGGTATAACCTGGTAGTGCTGGGGTGCTCTCGGGAACCTTGAACCAGGTTTCTGTTACTGCACAGATATCTATGTTCTCCATGCTAAGGAGAGTTTCGAGTGCGTGCATCTTGATGTTTAGACTTCTGGCGTTGAGTAGCATTGCTCTTAGTTTCTTATCCCTTGTGATACCTATGGAGGTGGGTTTGTCTTTTGAGCCTTGCCTAAAAAAGGCACTATGGGGGTAGCAAGAGCCTTTGCCAATATCCGAAAGCCCAGGGGTGACAGGTGCAAGCAGTCCCTAGCAAAGCATCGTGGCTTGTCGAGCATGTCGTCCCAGGCTGACAGGCATTGGATCCCCTTTGAATGACACCAATACTTAAGCCAATTTTTGAAATTGATCATCTTGTCTTCATATTGTGGCATCATTCTTGATGAGGGTAAGATGCTACTCAAGGTCAGGGTCATACCGGCCTGGGCTACATGCTCTGAGAGCTCCTCTGTGTCTCTTTTCAAGTAGTCCAGGGAGGTACGTCTCAGGTCATTCACACCAGCATGGACAATGACCGAGTCATATTTGTACTTGCCTTGGAGTGACCTGAGTGCTTGTGTTATGTGGCGGATCCTAGCGCCCGACAGGCAGCTCACCATGACCTTCTCCTTGTTCAGCCTGGTGAGTGGGACGTCAGTGTGCCTGACGATAGTCACCTATTACAAGTGTATCAGGTGTGTTGTTTAGCCTTAAGGGCTGTGACTGTTCGGCACACTGGCTTTGTGAGCTATGTGTTGCACATGTTTTGTTTTGGGGTATTGGTTGCTTGGGTGTTCTCTTTGGAGGTCTCTGCTGCTTAGGCAGATTTTTATTTAGAGCCTCCGAGTATGTTTTTGTGTGTTTGTGTTTGGTTTGCTGTCGTGGTAGGTCTATGTGAGACTGGAATTGTAGTGAGTGTGGTTTCCTTCTCCTCCTGACTGGTTACGCCAGTACTGAGTTGAGAGAGCTTAGCCTCCAGTTTGGCTATATGGTTGCATCTCTCACATGTGTTGGAATTTGTTGGGAGGAGGAGAGGGTTGTCTGTGTACATGAGGCAGTTGTAACATTGCCTCAAGATTCCCAGATTCACCAGCTGGACCGGAGAGGAGATTGACAACTGACCTTTGGACATGCTAGAATAGTATTGGGAATTCCTTTATAATTGAAAAAAGGGCCAATGGGGAACAAGGTATTCAAGGGGAGTTTGTGAGGGTGTAGTGCTTTTAATTTTTTAGTGCTGACTTATATAATTGCTTTAGTGAGCAAGTGCCAGGTAACTTAAATGCAATTTGTTACAGGTAACTTAAATGCAAAAACGACAAACAGTAACTTTCTTTCAAGTGAAACAAGGAAATAAGTACAGTAAGCAATGCAGATATCACTAGGGATCCACAGAAGCGCTGAAAAGCTGTGTTTTAGGTGGAATTAGCTTATCAGGGAAATAACAAGCAAACAAACAACAAGCATACAAACCAAGCTAGATTCAGCAGGCCTGGATCTAGTCTATGCTAGAGCAAACAAGGTGTACCAATTACAGTAAGAAGCAGTTCAGATATGCAGGCACTATAAGCCTTTAACCAGAAATTACCAGCGCAGAAGGGCAGAGTCCAGCCTCTCCTCCCACAAGAGAGCAGACCACGAACCCTCTTAATGTAGAATAACTGGCCTGAAGCCCAAGTGCTTAAACCAGAACGGATACACTTTTAGAATAACCGACACTGAGCCCTCAATCAGCAGTTCCCAACTTAGAAGGATGTAAGATACCTGTCCTTCCACCACAGTGCAGGCCACAAACCTTCCTAATGTAAAACAACTGGTCTGAAGCCCAAGTGCTTAATCCAAAAGACTTAGAATGATAGCTACACTTTAATCAAGTTACTACCAAGCAGTAATAAATACAATTGAATACTTTAAAGAATACCTGGATTAGTGCTCAAGTTATACAAACAAAGCTAGACTCAGCAGGCCTGGATCTAGTCTATGCTACAGCAAACAAGGTGTACCAATTTCATTAAGAAGCAGTTCAAATATGCAGGCACTATAAGCCTTTAACCAGAAATTCCCAGCTCAGAAGGGCAGAGTCCAGCCTCTCCTCCCACAAGAGTGCAGACCACGAACCCTCTTAATGTAAAATAACTGGCCTGAAGCCCAAGTGCTTAAACCAGAATTAATACACTTTTAGAATAACAGACACTGAGCCCTCAATCAGCAGTTCCCAACTTAGAAGGATGCAAGTTACCTGTTCTGCCACTACAGTGCAGACCACAAACCTTCCTAATGTAAATCAACTGGTCTGAAGCCCAAGTGCTTAAACTAAAAGGCTTAGAATGAGTTACACCAAGCAGTAATAAATACAATTGAGTACTTTTAAGATGACACAAAAGCAAAATAAAGTAGGAAGAAACACAAATACAGTAAAAGCAGATAATTTTTTTTTTTTTCATGGAAAGAGAGAAAGGAGTAGCAGAAACTAAGCTGATTGGCCTTCTCAAATGTTCTCCCTGTACTGGGTAGAATGAGGTAATGACACTAGACTGGGAGGTGGGTCCCAGATCAAATTTACACTAGGGGCAGGCAACTGCAAAGCCACCAACTATAAAAACACTATACCAAGAGGGAGGGAGGGTGGGAAACAAACTGCAGAAATGTATCTCACAGCTGAAAAGCAGCAGCGAGCCTTTAAATGAAAGTTTTAAACAGCTAAAGGAGCCTCTAGAAAAAAGAGTTTAACAACAAGTTATCGGAAATAAACAACCCAACAGATGCTTAATAAAAGTGGACAATTTC